>NW_025778114.1:0-71312 GCF_021130785.1 Homalodisca vitripennis
CGTGGTCAGCATTTACTCAGGTTCATTTACTACGAAAAACACCTATCCTGTCAATATAAAATATATGTATATATATACTATAAATAATTAAAAAAATAAAAGTGCCTGCAGTAGTATATCTCAAACAATCCTCGTCAGGTGCACCTGCATACAAAAATTAGAAACGCCATAATTTGAAACAAGAAATGCCAATTCCACCCGGTATCCTTCGGCTAAGGGCGGGCTCCTAATGAAATCCAAGAAATAACTAAATAATATCTAAAAACTAACTTAAATTAAATAACAAAATATAAAACTATATAAATGGCAACAATAACAAATAAATAAATATGTGCAGGGTATCACAGGAAGTTGACTAGATGAAATGTCCATCATGGTGGCCGTCCTTCCGCAGAGCGCAAGAGCGAAGGTTCTCTGCGACCACGCATGATGGAGAGATGACAGGCGGAAATCAACTCATCTCTTGGACCCTGAAACCAGGTTTCAGCCTAGTACCCTTTTAAAGTTAATAATAATTAATAAATAGTTGCCAAACAATATAGAATTTAATAAAAGTAAAGTTGCCAAAAGTTATATATCAAGAATTTTAATTAAGTTAAATTACCAAAATTTCAAAATATCACAGACCAATCAATAACTGATAAAAATTAAAATAAACCTTAATATAGAAGCTGGTAACATTAGAAAACAATAAATAAACAAGATATTCCTTTTAAAAGACTAAAAACAATAAGTTATAAAGGAATTTATTTGAGGTTATACGCAGTAGCCTACCATACGTAACAATTTGGTTCAAACATTTTTAAAACAGGCAAATATTGACAGAATAGGCTCAAAATTGGTGAAAAGCAGGGGAAGGGCATCCTGCACTTAAAATAAAATTCCCAACTCAAAACAACAACCCCAAAGAAAGTTAGTGAGAAAATCCCCTCTGTCACAGAACAAAAATTAAGCGTATTACTCTTGGTGAAAAAAAAAAAAAAAAAATTTAAAGATTAGGGAAAAAAACTGATGGCCAAAAGTAGCAGCCTATTAACAGGAATCTAAATTTAAAATTTGATGGCAGAAGGCCTTAAATTAAACCAAGTAGGCTATAAGGGGGAGTAAGGGCTAAAAGACCCTAAGAACGTTTACATCTCTCAGAAAGGCTTAAAAATTTAGCAAAATGAACCTTCAGCAGTCTCTCTGGGTTTGTTTACAAAAACTACATAAACAAGTGACACATTACAAACAATATTGGCTGCAGAATAAAAGGGAACTGTAACATAAGCCTAGGACTGGTCCTCACTGAGAGACAGAAAAAATAATTTAAGCCGAAAAGAAATGGTGAAAACTAAATGAAGTGTAAGAGAATTAATTTGAAAGCCAAATTTAAAAATATTTGTTAACAGCCAGAAGTACTGAAAACTAAAAAAGCAAAACTACAATTTTGAAAACCATGTGCTCTTAACCTTCACAGTATGAAAAAAGAAAATAATCACTAAAATTTAAAAGAAAGCAAAACTTACTCATCAGTGAGGGGCCGTAGACTTAGCCGCACATGTTTAGAAGGAGAAATGCTCAGCAAAACTTCCAAAACACTTAATTAAATAAATATTAAATGGAGCTACTTCCAACTAGTACAGCACGGCTCGGAGTCTCTTCCACTCTGCCGGAAAGGCCAAACGCCTTCAAATGGTCAGTCGCCTCTGCAGCCAATAAACCACACACACACTATATAAAAACACACATGAGCCGGGGAGATATAGGTATAGAACCGGCTCAGTACTTACTATATGTATAAAAATACTTAAACGTGTAGTATGAATAACATACAATTACAATTTATTTTCAAAATGTAACTGCTTCAGAAAAATAAAAAAAGCAAACGAAAAGATTTTCCTAGTAATATCATGGATTGAAAGCTGCACTAGCGAAGACCCAATATTCATCCAAATAGTGATCCACTGTTTATAACAAATGTATTATACACTTAAAAGGCAAACAAATATTAAGTAATTTAGGAAGTACGGTGGTTCAAATTTACTTTTCAATGTAAAAAGTGTATTAGTCCAAGTAATAAGAGATGGAGTAATCTTTATCGAACTGCTCTTGTCATTATCCTCTTATTCCGATTGATAAGCCCAATTCTCGCATTAAACAGACGAGGGTCAATTGTCAAAATTGAGTTATGGCGAGGATAAATGTTGTATAACGCCAGAAATCACTTCGTCACTGGTGTCATCTTTCATATTTATCATTTACTGAACACTTTCACTTAACCCGAGACTGTTTTTTGATATCGAAAGAGTGATGGGAAACAAATATCAACTGCTGCCAACACCGGATGTCTCGTGTGACGTCTTTTTTTATTAAACTTAATCCTGCTCAACTATTCTTTGTGTCATGTACTGGTGCAAAAGTCAATGTTGTATGTCTTCCTCTAGTGATTCGGTTTTAACTAGCAAAAGAGTAACTGTACATTTAAATATTTTATTAAAGAGACATATATAATAATCAGATTAATAATATTATAGTATTAATATAATAGTATATTAATATTATATAATTAAAAACAGTATTTCTTTTATAATTAGAACACTGCGTTGTTGTACATTAACTGCATATTATTTATCATTTATCGTACTATTTTAGAAATAAATTTTATAGTCCAACACTTATTCGTAGATAATTGGTTTCTAACCTTAACAATGCTTGTTATCTGTGCTGTGATTCCGGTTTTGATTTAAATTAAATAATTTTGTCTCGGCGCTACTTATTTTCATCGATTAACATCATTTATTTAGTAGATAATCGGGTATTCATCTTAACAATGCTTGTTATCTGTGTTGTAGTATCGGTTTCGATTGAAATAAAATAATCTTTAGACGCACAGCACCCCAATTATTAGTTAGCATGCTTAGAAAACATTAACTATTTATACTATATAAATATTTACAATGTGAGGTACTACTAACATAGTTCTATATTGAATGTGGAAATGTAACTACTAAAAAGAAATAGAATGTAGAAAGGATTTTCTAGAGTGAAAACTGTACATGCGAAAACCAAATATTTATCGCACTGTTCAAATAGTGTACTTTTTTCAGTAGTGTACATGTATTTGACACTTAAGTTCATACAAATATATTGGAAAAGTACGGTGTTGGAATATCCTCTTATATCAAAAAGTTTATATACTCGTTGTAAGTAAGCATTCTGTTTTCGCTTTAAATATTAGCTATTAGTCAAAGTATGAGAGATGGCTTAATCCATATCGCACCGCTCATGTCATTATCCCCTTATTCCAGTTGATGAGGCCCACTCTCGCGTTAAGGAGACGAACCCCAATGAGTTAGGGTGAGGATAAATGTAGTACAATGCCAGAAATCACTTACTGTCGCCAGTGTCATCTGTAATATTTGCCATTTACAGAAGGCGATCCTTTAACTCCGAGAATGTCCCTTAGTATTCTCGGAGTGATGGGAGCAAATATCAACTTACTGTTGTGAACACTGCATGTCACGTTTTCCACAAGTCTTTTTCCATTAAACTTAATTCTATTAAACTATTGTTTTGTCAACTGGCAAAGAAGTAAATTTTGTGTGTGTCTATTTCATGATTACTTAAACAAGTGAACAACAGAGCGTTATCCCATTAAATTCATTATTAACGAGACATAAATATGTATGCGTATACGAGTATTATATATAAATAACTGAGCTCTAACCAAGGCCTGTCACTCGATGGTCTGGCTGGAGATATTTAATTATGTCCGTCTGTTGGTCTTTTCCGCATAATCTCAAGAACGAAGTAACCTTATTGATTTGCATGAAAATTTATTTTTTTGTTTGAAGCTTGTTTTTGACGATGGAAGGATTGTGGAGGAAACTTTCCTACTCATACAGGTATTACTATCTTAAATCTACATGTAATGTTAATGATTATATGTATCCACTGAACGATGGCTACATTTCTATTTAAGGAACATTGGAGTTTAATAACTGTGAATAGCATTCCTTGGGATTTGGCTTCTTTAGCGTTTATTGAACATTTGCATTGGTCTATTGGTGACCATGATTGCAACGGCAAAACCATTTAATAAATACATGTTTAAAAAACTGAGTAAAATTCGTATGAAATTTTAACTGGTGATATAGTAATACGTGTAGCATAAGTATATACCTTACATTTTCAAGCACCCTCATCAAAACCTGTTACTCCATACGTGGTGATATGTACAACTGGTATGTATATTGACAATGATAAGATAAAGATATAAAGGGTTTCAAGTTGCCTTTTTGTTATATATAGTATAATTATACTTAAAAAATACTGTAAACATATAAGTATAGCTACGACATCATTAGTGAAGGCTCCTTAAATCCTGAAAAAGTGCAGTTATGTTAGATGTCAGAATTCAGTATGTGAAAAAAGACCCAATGAAACCTCATCCATTCCCATCTACAATTTTGTGACCGTGTAGTTTAAAATCCTCCAAAAACCCTTTCTCTCTTTATTTATAGTTTCCCAGCTATTTTACTTCTATTGAAAGAATAATGCAGCATCAAGTAGCTGCAATATTACAATACCTCAATATTACCTACGTGTGAAAAGATAAACGTACCTTTTTCCATGAAGAGCAATGTGTGACCTCAGCGCATCCACAAGTAAATTTATGATGGCGTCCATTGACGTTCATTTCATATTACAATTTTCATACTTCTTTATATGTAAATTCTAGGTTTGAGAGTATGACACTTGGCTTTATAATTGTTTGATGAGTAATTTAATTTATTGGTTTAAAACCTAGTTAAAATTATTTAAATTTCCAAATGCCATTAGTTTACATCTGTTTTTATAATGACACTTTTATAACTTTACAACATTGGATAGAAACTTTAAAAGGTTCTGTTCAATATTTAGGCTTTATTTTCTACGGAAAAAAGTGCTCAAGGATAAATTATTGCAGTACTGACTTTATTCAAGATGTAATATTACTGTAATTCAAAATTCCACACTAAGTAATGTTATAAAATCACAAAAATTGTATATATTTTTGTAGTTCTCTATGGAAGATTGTACTTTGCTTATATAAAAAGCCTTGTTTACTAAGCTATATAATAAAATAGTAGTTTTAGAAACTGTTGAATAATAAAGTAATAAGACGAGTGAATAAGACATGGATAAGATAGATTTTGAAACGATGAGTTGATAACTCAATAAGAAAGGAATTTCATGTAGTTCCTTTACAGTTTGTTCAGTCAGGTTGATTGCTCTTAAGTTTTTATAATACACTTGTTCTGGAACGTGCAAAACAATGTGTTTGTTGTACTCAAAAGATATGGACATCAGCTAAGCGATTGGGGTTGTTTGAAAGACTGATTGAATGTTGCTTTTCTTGGAGAAAGCATCCAACCTGTACTTAATTCAATTAGTCAAATATGTTCTTTGACCATAATTGTATACACATTTGTATTGATAATGCATTATATTACTGAAAACACTGCTATGCTGTTAGATTTGTAATTGATTGAAATAATGTTATTAAGTACTGGTATACTTTATGATAGAGCTCTGGGTTTGGAAATCGAAATAGTTGATGAACATTGTAGTTGTACGCTACTAAACTTTTAGCTTAAAGTTTTAAATGATATTGCAATACAAAATTGATTGTATTGTAACAGGTTTATTCTTTAAAATAAATCTTACGTTTCATGTGTCCTGATTTGTATTAACTGTTATGAAGTCCATAAAATACATTTTGTAGGTTATGTATATCTTTCTATGTCATTATTTATGAACAGTTTGGATAAAAATGTGCAGATCAGTATGAATATTGATGATGTATGAACGTAATTAAAAATATTATTTATTTTTTTCAGGACCGAATGAAGACACCCAGTGAGAGATATTGTAAAGCTTTAAAAACAATTTAGGCACCATGTATAGAAATTTTAATATGTTGCGGTTAAAAGGTATATGATATGATGCGGTCATTTCATCATCATATTTTATCATATATGATTTTTTAGGACTAATTACATCAATCCGTAAAAGAGATAAACTAAGCAAACGAGTCAAAACGTCAGCCTTTCAACCGTGAATTGTTAAATTATTTCAAAAATTTATCGTAATATTTTAAGTAAACTATTAAAAACAACAAAAGAAAATTATTACAAGACTAAAATTAATCAATCAATCGGAAATCCTAAAAAACTGTGGCAGCAATATCGGAGAAAATAGCAGGGACAAACTAAAACAAATTCACGCTTCCCAGTGGAACATTTCGTTGCCTTCGGTTACAAATATCAAAGATGATAATAACACAAATTATGTAGCGAATTTACTAAATAATTATTTTGTTAAATGTGGGAGAAGAGCTGGCTGGCACGGTCCCTATAGCTGATTGCCCGGTTGATATTGAAACATATCAGGTTGCGGACGGAGTTTAGGTTGACTCCAGTTACCGAACAGCACATGGAAGAGTGTTATGGTCGAGTTAAAAGGAGGCTCAGCTCCAGGAATGGATGGTATTACTAGTGATATTATCAAAGATAACTTTACCTATCTAAAACAACCACTCTTGCACATAATAAATACTAGTCTCATAGATGGTATTTTTCCAGACATATTTAAAATCGCCAAGGTGATGCCTATATTCAAGGGAGGTGAGAAGGAGAGCGTTCGAACTATCGCCCGATAATCTCTCTTAAGCGTTATTATCCAAGTTATTAGAGAAGATTGTTAGAAAACAATTAACCCATTATCTATTTGAAAACAATATAATTTTTTAAAATCAGTTTGGTTTTAGGGAAAGATGTTACGGTGGAAAGACGCCCTTTTTAATTTAACAAGACACATACATAACAATATAGCTAAAGGCAAGCTCTCTTTATTCGTGTTCATCGACTTGGCAAAAGCTTTTGACTCCTTAGATAGACAAATTTTGGTTTAAAAAATTAGAATTAATTGGTGTAAGAGACAACGCGCTGAAGTGGTTTAAAAGTTATTTATATGTAATAGGCGGCAAATTGTTGAAATTAACGGTATATAAAAAGCGAATCCAAGCAAATAAATTTTGGGGTTATCCAGGGGAGTAACACTTGGACCTTTACTTTTCTTAATCTATACAAATGATATAGGAAAGATCATTCTTAATAATGTTACGTTATACTTGTACGCAGGACGATACAGTAGCGGTTATTTGATGGTCATATGTGGGAGGAAGTCTATAGGAATGCTGAGCGAGGACTTCACACCCATTAAACAGTGGTTTGACAGTAATCGGACTGACTGTAAATATATGCAAGACGAAGCACATGGCTGTGTCCCTGCGCGCAACGCGCGACCCAGTGGGTCTACAGCTGAAGATGCACAATGGGCAGTGCGGTGGCCGCCTGATACCCTGTCAGTGTCATAGTATCGAACGTGTTAGTACTTTCAAATATCTTGGAGTAATGTTTGATAATAGACTCGCTTGGGCAGCCCATGTTAGCTATATCAATAGCAAACTACGGAAATGCATTTATATGTTCGTTACATTATCACGTGTGCTAAATTTCCGCCATATCAAAATTGTTTATTACGCATATGTTCAATCGATCCTTCAGTATGGAATCATTGCGTGGGGAGGGGCTTCTAATACAGTAATAAAACCATTACAAATTACTCAAAAGTCTATTATGAAAGCTGGTCTCAAAAAACCAAGGAGGTTCCCATCAGAAAAATTTGTTTCGTTTATTTATGATTCTTGATATTAGACAACTATTCCTAAAAGTTTTGATTTTGTACGGTTTCAAACATAAATTTTTCATTTTTAGAGAAAGTGGAACATGCATACAACACAAGACATAGATTGAATATTGGTATCGCCACAGCACGTTATACTAAGTCTATAAATAAAACAAATTCTTTCTACGTTCTACACATAATCTACCAAAATTTAAGATTGGAACTGGAGAGAAAATTGGAACATTAAAGTCGAAGCGTACAAAAAGAAGTTAATGAACTGGTTAATTGCATTGGGGAGGAGTGGTGCAAACGCTATACTCACTTCTATCTACTCTGAGTGATCTGTTTCGTGCCGAGTGATAATTACTGCGATGATATTTATATATAGTTTGTGAATACCTTGGTGACGGACATGTGCGAGCATTCTTAATTATCTGTGTGTGTGTGTGTGCGTGCGTGTGTGTGTGCGCGCGCGCGTGTGTGCGTTATGTGTGTCGACAACAATAAAAATGATTCGTTTCTGGTTTATATTTTTGTTTTTATTTTCTTTTCCTTTTTTATAGGTCTTAAAATAAGGTTTTCTTGGGCACTCTTTAAGCATATCCCGTATGTTGTCTTACCTTCTTAATAGCCATAAAACTTCATATACTAGAATTTGTTTGCATCTTTTGTCATGTCGTTCCATTATCATAACTGATTAAATTATTACTTTTTACACTGCTTGAATTTAGTTAATATGCATCCAAACAGAGTATGTTTACTATTTAGTTATCTTTAAATCATACAATTGTAATTTTGTTCTAATATTTACATTATATATTAGTAATTATTGTGATTGCAAACTCGAGTGGAAGATGGACTTCGGTTCTCACACACAGGCTTTTGCCCATGTGGGTACCTTCTCTTGTATATTATTATCACATGTTTGTATTATATGTAAATGAGATAAATAAATAAAAATGAAATGAAATGACAAAGGTTTTTTTTATAAATAAGTACGTAAAACGATAAGGTCTTTTCTAATGCCATGGCCGCCATGTCTGAAATCTCCACATATTCCATGAAGACGAGGTTTAGAAAGTTCCGGTTATTTTTTCTTGGAGGTTTATGACCTTCCTGTCAGTGAGTGGATGAATGGTGCATAAGAAATAATGATTTTTCTTTTGTTTATATTAGATGACAAATTCTTTTTCTACCGCAAGTATAAATCAACTTTGGAAAAAGTACATTTTTAATAAGTAATAATAATCTTCAAAATTGGCGCTGTTTGTTTACAAAAACATTTATGATATTTCATGTTTAAACATTAAATTTGGATAAGTTTACGATGTTAGTTAATGAACTAAAAAGAAGGTTTCAAATGCTAAAATGAGTGGTGTAAGATGATACCACTCTTAAACATCGCTATATTATTGGTAATACTCAGAATACTGAGTTAATACTTAGTTTCCAACCCTTTCGTCTTGTCCAGAGTAATTAAAATCAAAAACTGCAATTAGCACATAATACTATAGTAAAACTTAGTATCTTCTAAGTTATCCTTTCGATCAGTTGATTTCTACATCCTCAAAATGAATACTGTGTCGGTTTATGGATTCTGTAAGCCTTTGTAGCTTTGACATGCAGAATTTTATCCACGTTATCATTGTGAACACACGAATACGTCCCGACAACCTTTAGTTTATAACTTACTTCCAGCTTCTTTAAGCGCAATTACAAATTGTGTTTGTCCCCACCATTGCGTCAAAAGTTTTTCACTGCTGCTCAGTAAATAACAGAAACCATTTCCATCAGCCAAAATAACAAGCGCCTTTCGTGAGTCGTCACCATTAACACTGTGCTTGACTGATTGTTGAATAGAACTCAAACTGAGCAGCTTGAAAACGTTAATTCGATACAATTTCTTAACACCACATGCACATAGATTACATTGTTGGCCGAGTTTTAGCGCAGCATATCAATCGCCAAGGAAAATATTCATCTCTGTCTGTCTGTATGTCTATCTATCCTTCTGCACAATATCTCGAAATTGAACTGTCAACAAAGTAAACTTTTGTTTGCGTAAAATAAACAATAAAACAAAATAAATGGGACATGAATAATAGAGAAATAGACTTTTAGGAAGTCTTGCAATTAAATCACCAAAAGGCTCTCGTTAACAATTTCCCAGGAGGGTAGAATTGTTGAGGCCGGATGAAAGTGAGCCACAACAAAAAGCCTCAACTGTCAAAAACCACTTAAAGGCCATCAACAAAAGTTTAAACCTTTAGCTGCCCAGAATTTTTAGTTTATAAACTTGTAGTCATAAGTGTATACATACACAAATTATTTATTTAATAATTCCTTACGTAACACAAAAACATTGATTTAATTAAGAAGTATTTCCCAAAAAAGACAACTTTTTTATAGGTGAGAACAATACCAGATTGAAATTTTATGCAATTATTGCCGTATCTCTGAATAAAATGTATCACACAAATTCCAAGCATTAAAGTTTAAACACCTTTTAAGAGCGAGAATTAAAAGAAAAGTTATCTTCCTCACAAATTTGGTTCAAAGATCCATGAATCTGTTATTTTTTTTAACTATGTAAAATATTCTCGTGGTCAACATGGTAGAAAATTCGTATAATTTCCAAGCTCTTGCAGTTACATAATTTGTATCAACTACAGGATTTTGAATACAACATAAACTCTTGTCTACTAGTTTATCAATTATTATCTACATAATCTAATTATTTACGACGGGATAAGGTCTTTACCAATATTGCATACACAAATTTTAAATCTTATAATTCATTCTATTACACTAAATTTAATTACTATGACACATTTTTACGAATGTTCTTATAGTCGTTACTCAGTTTGGTTACAAATTTATGTATCTTTCAGTTTTCTAGTTGCCATCAATGATCTCCATAAGAACCCATGTTAAAAAATGTTTGCTAGCGCTCAGCCAAAACCCATGGAGTGACGTATACCATTATTTCACTAGATGTTTCTAAATATAGAAATTAAGGTTCGTGCGAAAGTAATAAGCCAATAAATCAGTTAGTTCTTGAGATACCATGCGTAAAGTAAAAAAAGATAGACAAAGAGATATAAAAGAAAATTGTTTCACCATCCATAAGTGAGGATTTACCAACGCTGAGGCAACAAATAATTCAAACATTTTTAACGGAATACTATAAAATAATTGATCAACTGAAAATACTGTGGAAACAACAAAGAAATTTTAAATGTAAAAAAATAAATCGTGATTGGAGTTGGATCATGGACAGTATTATTTATTGTAAGGAACATTACTTTCCTTCAATATTTACGGTTTAACACAGATATCTGGAGAGCAATCTAGTGATTTTCGTATTTGAATTTGGCATTGTAGATAACTGTTAAGTTTGAGTCTGTTTTCGAGCTTTTGTTGAAACTTTTTTATATAAATATTTTTTATATTTATAGTTTATATAAATGTGTGTGTATATATATATATATATATATATATATATATATATATATATATATGGGTAACATATATAACGTAGTATTACTATTCTTCAGGCATGTTTCAGTATAGCAGGGGAGGTTTATAAAAATCCTTGTAACTGAGCTAGGCTTCAAATTTAAATCGATATGGTCGACTGGAAAAGTGTAACTTATTTCATAATGTGTTCGAATGCAGTTAAGTCAAAACGCGTGGTTCTAATGATATTCTATCGCTGAATAGTACTAGAAACTATAGCTCGTTATCCGTCTTAAAAGTCTAATGATACCCCGTTGAAACCTTTCTGTCTTCAGAAATAACTAAACATTTAATATAGTTATTGTGATAGTGCTCATTTTTAATGATTTCCATTGTTATAACATCTTATGTTCAAAACTGTGGTTTTCAAATATAACTGGAGAGAAACGAAAAGTGAATATTAGCGCTTCCTCTCATTGGAAGGAAAAACAATAGTTATGACACAGAAAAGTGGTATTTTTATCAAGCTTATTTTCTGGATATTGAAGATATAAAGTTTGTGAAAATAATTTTGAACGTCTGATTAAAGTACGGCAAAGAAAATAAATTACGATTAGAAACTATTTGATCGGTTGAAGGAATTTTCTAGAAAGAAAAATGCAGGACCAATTTCTATAACGATCTTAACGTCTAACACAGGCACAATATCTAATAGGTTTCATTTTTATACAAGCATTATATTTAGTAAGGGAGAGTCAACTGTTGATAACCTAGCATCATTTATTTACTGATACTATCAAAAACAGTACTAACAGATAAAAAAAGATTACATTGAAGGACACAACTCTTGCATTTTAAAGTCATCGTCATTACTCTCAATCAAAACTCAACAGGCGTGCTGCACTCCACAAACAGAAAATTCAATTACTGATTCAGAATTGAATTCATTCGTTTGTATTCTCAACCCTCCGAGATTCTAGAAGCTGACTGTTTTACCCTGCTTTTTTAATGCCAGTTTTTATGCTTAAAAAATTATTTAAGAAACAGTTTAAGAATTTAAGAAACAAGATAGATTTTATTTCATATAAACTAGACTACCCAATAATAATAATAATCTATTACAAGGAAACTGTAACAGTAATACTAGATTAGGGTAATTTCAGTAATACTCACATTTATACGAAAGTGAGTATCAAAACACGATGAGGAAAACAGGCGTTGTTTTTGCTTGCAGAACCAAACGTCTACGTTTAATAACAGAGTTCCATAATTCAGATGAACGCTTTTCAAAGACGAGTTTCCAGTTCCAATATGAAGTTGCAAAATGGAATTAAAATTAGACAGCTGACTTTTTTAAAATGGTGGCTGATCCAAATATTGCGCCTGTTAACAGATTTCCATTATGGAAGTGATGAACGTTGTTTTAAGGTAAAACTTCCAACCCATGTCTGCTAAAGAAAATATAAAATTTTGCAGTTCCAGTATATAGTAATAGGCGAGTTAAAAAGACCGCAGCTATGAATTAAACTCTAACTGAAATAAATATCACAGTTGCCACCTGAACTCAGTTAGGAAAACGATGAGTAGGATTTGGAAAATAAACAAGATTTATCCCGCCTGAAAAACCAAACGGTTACGTTTTCTAACATAACTGCATTTTGTATAAAATCAACGACGCGATAATGATAGCTGGTGTATTTTGCAATGGTCTAACAAAATGTAAAGTTTAGGAACAGAGATCCATTATGAAAATCACTGGCGTGTTTTGAAAATAATTATGAAAGTAATTATAAAATATATCCGTTTCAGTCTAACCAAAGTTATGGTGCTTAAATCAGTTTGTTTTGGAAGTTCCATCTGTTCAATTTTCCGTGTGAATATTTTTTAAATAATCTACTCTAAAAATCAGCGTTGCTGACGATTGATTTCTATCGTAGGTAAAATTCCTTTAACTAATTTATCAAAGCGTTGTGTGCTTACACAGTGCAAATCCGCTCTCGGCTCCTATTATAGACCGTTTACCTTCCCTTATTTTATTAATAAATATAAAGATAAATAGAGGTATTGCTACAAAGCGTAGAAACTTGTAGTTGGTTCAGCGAAGATGCTAGGGGCTGACTTGACATCACTTAACATGTTGACAAAGGCTTCTGACTGAGTCTGAGACAAAGCTGTGCATTTCCAGACTCGAATCGAGGAGTTTGCGACGAGTAGTGTTTGTCGTGCAAGAGTTAGCTGGTATACAAACAATGTAATGCCTTTTGACAAGACCTTTTCGTTTACTAGCCCCAAGTTGAGATTTATTGCTCTCTCCGCCCATATGAATCGGTTTAAGGTTAATGGATAAACTAACGTAGTTTCCGGCAATTATTTCGCTTATAAAATGCTTCTAAAAATTTTATTTAAGCGGAAACACCAAGTTTTAAGGTATAAAATTTCACAAAATTGTTGCTGTGACGAGTATTAAAATTAGATGCAATGCTATCCTGGATAGAAACATGAAGGCCGTTTCTAAATTGGATACGCCTTTCAATGTTTTATCTTTGTTCAACATAACCTATTTATAAAGATTTGGTGATGGAAAAATCTAAATGTATTAAAAATTAAAAATAATAATAATAAGTCAACAGAAAATGGATGTTGGTTACAGTATCGTTCAATGAATACTAAAATATACTATTATCAGATTTATCTGCAATCAGTTTTTAAATTAAATTAAATATTTATAACCTTATTGTTATTGCCGTTTTGTTATAATATAATTTTCAATCCTTAAAGACTTCATATAGAAACAAGATATACATATAACAATGCATACAGTTTTGTTATATATCACAGCAAGCTATCACCTACTTCACTGGCCGAGGCATAAATATTGCCTTGTAAAACACTATTAACCGTCTTCTAAAATCTGAATTTGTCTAAATTGAATTATTATAATCTTTTAATAATTACTAAATGTTTTTAAGTTACATATTAAAAAGATAATCATTATGTTGTTTATACTGTTTAACAGCCTAGATACAGGTATAAATGTTGTACAGGTCCAAAAGGCCACTATCTGGTAGTTATTTATTGAGTGAATTTTGATGAAGAAAAGTTTCTAGTTCATAGTATCTGTAAAATACTATTTCCCTGTCTTGGATGGAGTTAAGGTATTAAAAACTGGAGGAACTTGTCGTATTTAAAATATTGCTGCCTGTTATCATATACTTTCTGAAAATGACAGCAGAATTTTGAAATTTCAGGAGATATTAAAGAATGTATAGGACGGTAAATTTAACCGAGAAACAATTTTATTTACTTTATTACCTGAGACATATTGGTTACCCGTATAGAAAGTGATATTTTTTACAACATTGAAACTGTTTTTCATAGAAAAATACAAAAAAAACATAAATCCAAGGGATGCATAGTTTTTACTCGTACAATGTTTGAACGATAATCGGTTAGAAACTACTGCAGTGGTCAGAAGACCTAGTAATAACTTTTTCTCATCTTTTAAATTGTCTTGCCTCTGGTAAATGTCAACTCCTAGAAACTATTTTCCTTATAGCAACTCGTGATAGGTATATTTTACTCTTTGTGCAGAGTTTATGTCAGTTACAAGGCAAATCCTGCAACCTCTGTCCGTGGTAAAATTCAGCCACGGACTGTTACAATTATTAACTAAACAGTTGTATTTGAATAATACATTAAATATGTTAGAAACGTTCAGAGACAATAAGCTTTATGTTTAAGTTTTGTAGCCTCACCCTTTCGTGGTCTTGCCCTAATTGTGGAGCCAACATTTCTTGATCAACAAAATTTCGTCTAAAGTCGTTCATAATTTGTAGTATCACCTTCATTATTATATTTTCCAATATTTTTGCTGCTAAATCTATGTCGATGGAGAGTGGGTTGCAGCACAGGACGTCTTATATAGCCAGTGAAATGTCCTATTGAGGGAAGTTAAAACAATTCGTTCATAGAATGGTTTATTTTTTAAATGACTTTCGTACAGTGTAAGAACATTAAAGACTTTTTACTTCTAGAGGTACAATAATTCAAAAACAAAACAGATAATTTGTCCAGGACACAGCTCATACGGATAAAACAGCGTATTGTTATAAAAAATGTTAATAAAAGCTCTAAAAAGGTAAGACCTTATTTTATTAGTTTGAAAACACCAAAACATATTCCGTATAAGGTTAACGTGAAACTGTAAATTACTTTACCTTTTAAAAGCCAATATGAAAATTAATTCAATTAGTTGCAAGAAGAGATTATTTTTTGATACTGGTTTTTTTTATTAGACCTTTGCAAAAAATAATCCACTGTGAATCAGTATAGAATGAAAATGAAATTAATGATGAAGACGGATCACTGTTCTATAGAGGTTCAAACTGCAAACCTAAAATCTCTCACCTGCCACTTCAAACACAGTGCAAAAACGTACTCTGTAAGTGGTAAACTTGTTCAGCCAAAAAATATTATCAATGGCTAAGGGAATGTTATCGGTATTATAGCTCTACTGCGGAAGTATTACGTTCACGCATTGAGTTTACAAAAGTATATATCTTTAAATCATCTTTCTCTGGAACTCCAAATCAAGTAGAATATACTCGACCAGTCGAACAAAAACCTAAACGATGTATGCAATGGTCATTTACAGTGCTGATGATTCTAAAATCGGATAAGATATGGGGGACACACAGAATCATCGAACGGGCGAAATTTCAAAGTCAGTTCGTTTTCGAGATATAGTGCGAAGAGACAGACATATAGAAATACACACAACATAAATAAATAAATTTTTTAAGCTTAATCACTAAAGCTCAACTGGTATGAGCATTTTTAAAGTTTTATATATGATACGACTAAATATTACTTAAGGGAAAACATGAAACAAAATGACAATCGTCTCTTCGTGTTATCGAATAATACAGCAAAACATTAGGTTTATTATTCCATTTTGTAAATATTAATCACTTACTGAGCACCCATCTTCATTGGTTTTCACCCCAGTTTATATTGGTTTTCATTACTTTACCTAAGATAAAACGAATCGTAGAATTAACTTATATTGTAAATCAAACGACAACCGGTCAGTGAGACGTAAGGTAACGGATGAGTGATCCGAGCCTTTGCGTCCTTTATACGGAGCATTTATGCGGTATGGGTTTTATCTCAATACTCGTTTACCTTTGTTAGTTTCATAAAAGATTAAAAGATATTCCAGGAATAAACGACTTTGTTTTTAAAACATGTTGTCCTATATAATTCTTTTTACTGCACGATTCAATTTCTTGATTTGAATTTATTATTTATAAGGAATGTTAGTTAAATTCTACTGTACAGTTATATATTATTACATTTTATAAAAAATTATAAGTAATGTCTAATGATGCTGTTTAAAAAATATAAATACAAACTAAAACGATTATAGATGAAATAATATTCTTATATTAACAGTTAATACTTTAAAGTCCGGCCTTATTTCAGTAATTTAACCTTAATAATAGTAATTATTACATCTATTTTTTTAAGAGGTGCACTCTAAGTAATATAATTTTACGTTTAATTTAGTATATGGTAAATATTTAAACTCATTCCTCTTCATTGTAATTACATAACATATCTTTTGTATGTAAAGTTTTTAAACTGATTGTTCTACAAGGTATCCTTTTTACCGGACTAAACGTATTTAGGTTTTTAACTCATTCATTTGTTAGGTTTTACTTTTAATTAAATATTAGTCAGTTCCAAACTGTCTTACAGCAAATTTAGTTACACCGCGATTATAAAGAAAAATTTGTTTAGAATACGAATCAAGCATTTCAATGTTAATTTACAGTTAGTTAAGGAATGTTTGTATTTGTTATAAAAAAACAATACAATTCCATCTCTAAAATATCTGGATACATTGGAACAGTTATCTTAAATATCATGTGAACGCTGATTTTCTTTTCGAATGAGATAATACTAATACAAGACCTAATCAGAGGAAAAAGTTGCCTTTATGCCTTTAAAAAATGAACTGCAATTCTTTTTAAAGGAGCAGTGAGAGAAATTTGTAGAGGAAATTAAAGAGTAGAATCGTGTTACAATAAATACTACTGATCCAAACCATGACAAATCTCTAAATCAAACCAGTCTGACTGCCTTAGGCCATAGCTGATTTTTTATATACTCAGTAATGTATTTTTATAGGTATTATACATATCGTATGTATATTATTATACTTTTAAGTAAAATACGAATGCTTCATATACAGTTGTTCTTAATCTAATTGGTTACAATAGTAACTTAACTCGAATATTTTCTAGAAGGATATACAGATATTGAATTATTTTAAAATCATATTTTATATATTTAGATGTGATCTTTGTTTATACTTTTAAAATCTGTACTTTTATACCACCAGTAATGTAATTTCTGTATATATTATATGTTAATAACATTATTAGTTAAATAACAGTACTTCATATTTTTGTTTGTAATCTGATCGGTTATAAATAGTAATGAATATTCTATGCCCTTATAGCAGCCAGAAGCAATATATAAAAAATAGTTATTTTAATTAGAAGATACGAAGTGAGCAAATATTTCATTAAATATTTTGAAAATTTTGATAATGGTTCTCTTGGAGGTTATTACATTCCAGTATTTCTACGATCACGCAAAAAATTTTCTAAGAGAAATCACTTAACTCAGGATTGCGTGAAAATGTATAGTCTAGCTCTATAAAATATGTTTTTCTGCAGGCTTGAGTGAAAAATACTTACATTCCCTTAAATATTACATTTCCAAGGTATAAATTCTTAGAGCGTATAATAAAATATTAAGCTAAAGCAAGTCATATTTTAAACTCATATTTCTCTTACTTTTTCCCAATTAGCTGAAAAAGTTATATTTTCTCATGATTAATATACATTAAACACCTTTTTACCGAGCTAAGTTATTTTTAAGCATATCTCTATAAAGAATCAGTCAAACAGAACATGTAATAATGGGGATTTTAACTTTTTCGAGCATCCAGATTTGCTCTGTAAACGAGTAACCTGTGAATAGAAAGGTCAATGACTCGTACATGTTAATTACTTGTATGTTAATATTTTGTATGTAAAATTGTGCATGTAATCGTTATGTACTTCGCTGTTACATAGAAATAAGTGTACGTAAAAAGAGTTTACATGGACATAAAACAATTTAAACTGTATTGAAATATTTAAAATTGTAGAAGGATATACTGATATTGAATTATTTTGAAATAATACTTTATATATTTAGATGTGATATTTTATACGGTGTATGACTGTAAATATAAATCAGTACGTTGATAAATCGTACAGTAGCAGAAAAATAACATTCAAAATAGAGGATTCAGTAAATTGAAGTCTTCTTAATTACAGTTGTATAAATCACGCAAAGGTTTTGATGGGAAAGGGAACTGAACGAGATTTGTGTTACAGAATGGTGTTACAGAATTATAGATGGAATGTGAGATTTTATTCAATTTTGATTTATGTAGTAACAGAAAATCATGGGTTGTATTGTTTGGTTCGCTTTATCTGACAAACTATACAGTGGGTAATATTTCGTTAGAAAGGTTCGTTGAATAGCTCAACCCAGTGGGTTAATAGTAATACAAGATTTCACCTCCAAGTTCAGACACATTGACGTAATGGGAGAGAATGTCTAAATATATTACATAATAATTTACCTCGCAATAGTTTTCTTCAGTATTATATATCAACGAATTTTAGCAGAATCTTGTATATTAGTTTATAAAACTTTCAAAATTTTCGTTGGCTCATAATAAAGGATAATTCTGTATTTAGGATGGAGAAATAGCAAATTTGAATACATACATGATTCTAATACATACAACACAACTTTTTGCATAAGAAATAACAATCTTGAAGTAGAATATTCGGTTGAGATATTCGTGTAGTTTATTTATGAATATGAGGTCTTGTACCACATACAAGACACTAAGTTAAGCTATAAATGATTGAGACGTCCTTTAAGTCCAATGTTACTTTGTCCTATTCATTTATAATGTATTTCAGTGTGGCGAAAAAAAGGAAGGAAATTATAACATACAAATTTACCTCAAGGTGAAAAATAAAATCTAAGAAAAAGTAATTACACTTTACTTTACATTTATACTGAAGCAAAATATTTATACAAGTTTTAGTAATAGTTCCGCTGGTATAAGTGTTTTGATTTTAAATATTTTAAAACTACTTAAACTATCACCAATGGTTTTAAAAGTCGCTATTCCTGGATTCTGTCCTCAACTCTAAATAAAGTTTCAACCGCAGATTAATAAACGGATTATTAAAATTTATGTAAATCGGAAGAATAAGGATATCGCCTTTGACAATAGAGTACTTTGATATGATATACATGAGTTACACTTCACTGTATAATATTTCTAGTAAAATTAAGTAATTAATGTCCCATAAATTATATAGATGTATATAAATCCCCTAGTGTACTAATTACGTAAGTATTATTATAAGGAATTATAAGTCAAGAGTAGATAAAATAAACAAAAATGAGCTAGTAATTTCAGCTTATAAATGTGATAATCCTAGCAGTTAACTTGATAACTCGATAAGTGTATTTTATGTAAGAAATGGTGCTCAGTGAATCCTTTACTGCTGTCTTATTGATTTAAAACATGGTATTATAATGTTAAACTCAATAAAATTATTTTTATAAATAGATGTAGAATAACTGTTATGCCCTGTATAATATTCTCTTGAAAATCGAAAATTACCATCAATGTTAATGCACTGAAATCTATCATTTGACATTAAAAAATAATTATAACCCAAAGCATCCTTTCTTTGTTTAAGTTGATAAATGTATTAAATAAGCTATAAAGTATGCAAATTAAACTTAAATATGTTATTTTTTAACGTCACTATTCACGTAACTATTCATTGACTTTTTAGAAACTATTGTAATGTAAAAGTTAAATTCTAATATAATTTGAACGAATAATAGTTTTTTGGTACTAATAGTGGTCTATTTACCTTTCTCTATTTTCTCGACAAACATACTTAATAGTAGTTACAGAAATTGAAATTATTATTGCATTAGTGCATTGTTCGTATTGTAAAAGTTTGATTATTACTAAGCAATCTTTGCTTTTTTTGCGAAGGTTTCTCAGAGGATGCTATGATCGCGAAATATAATTGTCTCCTGCCTAAGTTAGCATGGAGAAGGAATTCAACTGATCAAAACAGATTACATACGGAACTAAAAGAAAATATAAAGAAACAAGCGAATTAGTTAAAATCGTATGAAATCTTCCTGATTTTATTTATACCACAACACGTAGGAAAGAGGATTTCAACGGAACTGATGCGGCTTTTCTGAATTACATCCCTTTACTCCGAAGTATTTTATTATGAAGTAATAATAAAAGTATATAAGGAAATACGAATACGAATATAACTAAATTATAAAAACATTTCAGATACAGTTAATTATAACGAGAATGCGAGGTAGAATAACGAAACACTCGAAACTTCATTGATCTTCGTTATAATGAAGCTACTCGTCAAAGGCAATATTTCGTAAATAACAACTTGTATGTGTCAGCAAACACGTTTATATTGCACTGAAACGTTTCAAAAACCATTGATTAATAATAAAATATATTAAATGGAAGCAAAAGTACCAGTTAGTCTGTACATTTAAAGGATAAATCTGGACTGTACGTGAACACATGAGAAACACAAGAATTAACTCTGATTTTAGTATGTAACTCTGATAGTTAAACAACTTAAAATATAAGGTTGCTTTCGTTGTTATGAGTATTATATAAAAATATTTAAATCTTCCCTAAAATCTGTTTTAATTATGTACTGAGGTTATTTACAAATTTGCATTGGTTTATATTTACTTATACACTTATAAACCAAATTTCGATCTCTTGCGGTGTAGTAAAGAATCTTGGATTTAAGTTTAATTGTGTTATTTACTTAGTTTAATGTTGAATTCGTGTTTAACAGCTTTCATTGTTAGTTATCATGTCAGAAATAGTGTCCTCTAGGCAAGAAAAGCGTATCTACATATCTCTAGGTGAAGGAACAAGAACTTATTGATATGGACCGTTGGAGAATAGTAATTTGTAATATAAGATTTCAGAGTGGAGCTGAAAATAATTTGAAGTATATACATTCTCACATAAACATTATTTACGTAGGATCGCTTGTTATTCATCGTGTGGGAAACTTCATACATATGAAAATGGCTTTACTATATTTTATATGACTAGCTCTTACACGCGACTTCGTAAGCAGTTTTAAAAATTAGAGACCGTAGCCTACTTTTCAATGCACTTACGATGTAATATAATGATCCTCTATGATATTTAAACGTAAATAGGCATACGATTACGTTCATATTATTTCAGTGTTCATGGTTAGAAGACGATTAGACATTGAGAAATTAACTCATTTGTAAATTTTGGCGTGTAAAGGGGCATTTCTGTTTCAAACTAATTATACTTTCGATACTAAAAAAACTGAGATTGCCTCGTTTGCCCTCATGAAGAAAAAATAGGCATATTATCGAAAAACAACTTTTATTAAGAAGCGTCTTATTTAAAGCTCTTGCAATCTAATTTGGTCCAATACATTTCCAGCGCCCATTTGAGTTTCTCTCGTTGTGTCGACGAAGAAAACATATTTGCCTACTTTTAAGCTAAGGTCTACTAAAATTTTCATATATATATATATATATATATATATATATATATATATATATATATATATATATATATATATATATATATATATATATATATATATGTATGTGTGTGTGTCTGTGTTTGCGTACGTGCGTATGTAGATCAAAAAAACCTACTCTCGTCCAAAAGCGTTGTCTTCCGATTTAAGATATTTCCAATACCATATTGGAATTCCCCAACTTATCGTGATAAATAGAATATGTTTAAACACGTAGAACTGAGAAGCATATTTTGCCCTAAACTTAAAATGAGTCTACTTTATGCTGTCTAAATTATAATCTAATCCATTTATGTTTTTAAATATCAGTTGAGTTTACTGTCCCAACCAAGAAGATATCTCGATCTCATAAAACTACTTCTGTTAAAAAAGGGTCTACGTTATGTTAGTAAATACCTTTTTTCGTTCTATGACATTTCCATTGCCATTTTAAAAGACTACACAGAAAACAAAGTTTACTTCGTTGTCACGCAGAAGACGATTTACATACATGTTAGGACTGAGAATAGAAAATTAGCGTCTGCTAATTTGTTATTAGGACACATAAATTTAATTAACATATTATCGTGCTCTTATAATACAATTTTTACACAGAACAGTTGATTATATTTGATAATTGTATTCAACTAATATTACACAACTTTAGAGACCAATATGGGATTATCGCTACTTTAAAAACCATGTGGCATAGTCTGGAGGGACTTTCGAAATAAGAATAGGCCTATATACATCCCAGGAACCGTAATAATGTCTATGTAAACTTTAATTACAATCAATTAAGTACTTTACGCGTGAAAAAAAAAATAGAAAAAAGCAATATCGCATTTATAATATTATTACGATAAAACTAAAGAACACTGCAAATAATAGGTAATTGTTTTAAAATGTGAGTAAACGCAAACTATCAATGTAAAGTTTGGTGTCGAATAAATTAAGGTTAAAAAAAAGTAAAGTCTGCGTATCCGTAAATTGCGATGGTTATATAAATAAAATATAATCAAGTCAGCACGCTGGTGACTTTAAAATACATATTTACCTTTGTCTTGCATTATTAATGTATGCGGATGTAGAATCGAAATCAAATATAAAATGGAATGGAAAAAAAATAATAACACACATGTCAATGAGCATAATTTCCAATTTCCATTCGAGTGACTCTGCACTGAATAAAGTTCTTATAAAATATATCTTAGCATAAGGGCATGTTTAGGAGATCTCAATCTGAAGATCAAAGTTATCTCTGCCAACATTCAAGCAGAACGTAACAACTTGCCTCTAAGTACAGACTCAAGTTAAACAAGATGTGTGTGAATAAACAGCAGTCCAAACATCCTAGGGACCTGAGTCTCTAGATAGTAGTGTTATCTAGGAGAACATTCCAGTAGAAAGTTAAATGCTACAAGGAACAATCTCGAGTATTCCCTGTACACTTTTGGTGTCTATGGCTTCCTAACCATTGTTGTTGCTGGGTAAGACTATGATATTATAATATTTAAAATCATTCATTAATCATCTAAAAGCTAATAATATTTTATAAACTATAACATTTCTCAGGTAATAACACACTTTAAATTTTGTTTTAAATTATAAAACAGGATTCTTAAATGTTATAGCATTTAACAATTTTAAAGTGTTTAAACACACTAGTGAAATGTAAAATTAATTTACTAATTGTGAACTGGAATATTCAGAATAAATGCTGTAAATATTTTGTTATAAAAAGTATGACAAGTAATATAAAACACATTTATAAATTGGTAGAAGATAGATATATCTATTTTTTATTCAAGTATATTTTATTGTAAAACAGATTAAAACATAATAAGGATACTATTGTTCCGATGAAATAATTAATGTCTGAGAATTTGTGAATCCTATTATGGTGGAGTGGTAATATGCTCGCCACTTTTGACAGGTATTTGAGCCTCTAACTATATGTTAGTTTACGTATTTAAACACATATTTGACAGAAACCGTCAAATAAAAAATAATTGAAGTAAGAAAAGTAAAGACTCAGTAATATAGTGTTAATTAGCTCGCCCGGCCAAGTGAGATACCAAGTTTCGAACCACGGCGAAGCAAGTGCTTTTTGAAACCCAGTGTTTTATAAAAATGATGCATATATATTCCAATAGCTTCTTTTTAATATATATTAAAAATATGGATGACAATAACATATCTTATTCTAGCCTCCAGAATTACAATTATTAAATATTCATTCATTATAGCTTAACCTGTTAATTGCAATCACTTCACTTCAACCTTAAAGAGTGAATGGCGAAATTGGTTACAAGCAGAAAATTGCAGTTTTCTGATTAAAAAAATTTATAATTGAAAGAAAGTTTAGTTTAGAATCCGTTGGTTACTAAGAAACGGTTTTGTTTTTCTATAGCGTTTAGAAAATTAAATTATTACACCAGCGATTAGTGAGACTGTCTATGACAGGTTTTGCTAAAGATCTGTTAATTCTCTAAATGTCCTGTGAATAAGTATACAGATGTTCAGTCATACAAAAAACGCAGCCACAAAAAAAAATACATAGTAGAACTCTTTATTTTAGAAATGGAGTATTGTGCAAAATTTAGTCATGTGTACCTCACATATGAAGTCGACCTTGACATATGATATAATCATATATTTCTTTACTACATTATTATAACCTATAGGTCACGAGTGAGGATTGGGAAGAAGAACTTTAGCAGTATATTACATATTGAGTACAGAACTGAGGTGTAATACTATATTGCGAACTATATAAACAAGGTAGAAGTACGACACACCACGATGTAACAGGCTTCTCTGAGATTCCATGTGAAATTGAAAATTGAAGCTCATTTTATTCTCTATATATCCTGTGAATAAGTATACATTATTTTATACAGCCATACAAAAACGTAGCCATGAAAATAATACATAATATAAAACTCTTTATTTTAGAAATGGAGTATTATACAAAATTTAAAGTCTTGTGTGGCTCACATATGAAGTGTTCTTGAAACATGATATCAGATTTTTCTTTACTAAATTTGGTTTCATATTGGAGTTTTAATAATAAAATTCTAAACTGGTGTGATGCATTTTATATTAACTTGGTAGTTAATATAAAACAAACGTGATAATGCATCACTTGTTTGAAACCTATTGACTTTTCATAGAAAATTTATTTACCTGATATTTTCCTGCTGCCATCATGGTTACCTGTATGAGCACTAATATTTGTTAACAGACAGGCAGAGAGAAATGAAATTACCGAGCAACACGTGTAATAGGTATTGCTAAAGCTTAGTCAATTAAACTCAGAGAAATTTAGATCAATATCTCTAATGTTCATAAAATTTATGTAAATTTATTAAATATTTTCATAAGGTATAATTTTTGAAATTTTAATCAGTCAGTATTAATTAGTTCATCATTAACGATAGAACTTTGGTACAGTTGGATAACGTGGAGTTTTCATGAATGGATCTCGTCTATATCAACTATACAAGCATTGATAGTTTTTTAATGCTTATGGTTTATACTGTTGTCATGATTATGACTCATTAGTTGAAATGTTATTTTCATCGATAATTTTGAAATACAAACATTTTTAAATGAAAGCACATAAATATGTTTAATACAACTACTCTTATTCCCCGTACAGTAGCTACATTAGCAAATTTGTGTGAAAATGTGTTATTCGCGTTATCTTAAAACCTCTCTTTAAAAATTGTGTTTATTTAGTCATCACAAAAATATTTATTTGGACTAGACAATCTATAATATTTCGGTTTGTTCAGTATTCATTGATGAAGGTCCACTTTAACTGGCTGAATCGTCGGCTGGGGCCACACGATAAATGTCGCTGAGCTGGGGATAAATATCGTCATTGGCTGAATATTTATCTGGTGTATGAAGAAACTAAAACTAAAAATATTGGTAAATAATTAACGAGGTTATATTTTTAACAACTGATCATACTCTACAGTCTTATAAAATGTTTACTTAGCTTAACACATTTTTATACTTGTGTAAAGAAGATATAGTTAAACAGATCTTACTATAATCTAATAATATAACAGAACTGTCAAAATACACTAATTCAATAGTCATATACACTTTTATCTTCTTTCTCCTACCCTTCCTCCTTTTTCTCTTCTTTCTTTATGTTTCAGCCTAATACTAGTGCAGTAACGTGACTCCGTACCGAGGAGGTTAATAACTAAAGGAGGAGACGTTAACAGAACCTTCGGAGTATCATGTGCCACTTTGAAGTAAACTAGTCCTATCAAAGCATGCGAAGCTCTACATGGAGTCATGAAAGCTCAGTCGGAATGGATTTTGTGTCTCGTGTCCCTGGGGGTTTTGAAGTGTTGTGCAAAGTTGATACAGCATCGGAAATTGACATCTAATGTGCAGAAGAGCAAGTAGTAGACAAGACAATCTTGGAGATAACAAAGGCAGCTTCCCACGAATTGCAGTGGGGTTTGGTTACGGGTTTCCAAACTCATTTGAGGCGAACTGGCTACTCCACTCTTAGTTGAGCTGCAGAAAAAAAAATCTAACGAGGTTTTAACTTCCGAGAATGAGATTCTCACTAATCCTGAAACCATGACTCGTACAAAAACATCTGTTTTACAAAATAAATTAACATTTCTACCTTAGTCCTGAGTCAATAGATTGGGCTGCTTATCAAATGCATCTTATGCTCATGATCGGAATCAATAATAAGCATGCATTGAACCTGCAATGGGCTGTTATGAAATTGAATTCGGATATTAAATGAATTTCTTTTTAGATTATAAGATTAAAACATCAATATTAAATTGAAGTAAAACTAACGTAAACTAAACAAAATTAAGAATAAAATTAAGTATGTTTAGAAATAGGCTATTTTCCTTTAGATCCAATATCCGTTATATTACAGATACGTTTAGTGTGTCAAAAGCAGAGTAAGAAAGTTTGAAAATTTCAGTACTTCCTGAATACGTAACATAATATCTGCCGTAAGAGTTGAGCTTGTCAAAGTCAGCGGGGTTTAGGTGAGCTTGTCAAATACTCCGTTTCAAGAGGAACCTCATTCTCTCAAAAGTCAGTCATTCGAAAATTTTTATTATTGGGAAAACTAACGGATTTCATTGCTATAGGTTCTATTACAATATTGGGCACAATTTTTTTCTATTAACAATATTAAGCAGTGCAAAATAATAAAACATAACATGAGCAGAATATTTTGGCAATATTTTTAACGTTTTCTCATAATTAATTTTGCTTTCGGTATTCAACTATATCACTGACATGTCAAATATTTTAAATGCGATTACATGGGAGTAAAACAAGTTACTAATTTCCATGTCTACATACTGTATGCAGGACGTGTACCACCGTCATTAACACCAATCTTTATAATTCTGTCAGATTCCATTAACCCAATAGCATGATTTCGTAAATTGTTAGTTAACGGAGATAATGGGATTATAAAGACTTAGTAAAATTGCATACATTTGAAAGCCAACGTATTTTATGAAATATATAAATAGTTTGTATTATTATCAAATTAGAAAAATATAACATAAAATATGTTTATAAATTGCTTCCGTTACTTTTTAACTAATATCCGTCTTATGAAACATAATTTTAGTGTATAAATGGCAGACAAGGATTGAAAATGTCAGTACTTCCTGAATACGTAACATATATCCGCCGTAATAGTTGAGCTGTCAAAGTCAGAAGGTTTAACTAAGCCTGTCAAATACTCCGTCTCAAGATGAACCCCAGTCTTTCAGCCTTCAGTCTTAAGAAAATTTAGTTTTTATTTAAGACAACTGAATGATTTCAGTGGTTGAAGTACCTAATACTGTAGAAATTGTAATATATTTTCGCGTATTAAAGTAATGGGTTTTATTTTTGTATTAAAAAGACTACGTGGTGTGAAAATGTTATTAAAAAAATAATTAAACGGAATAATGTTACATTCTTTTCAACGTTTCACATATGCTATGCTTTGCTCAGTGTTTAATTTGTGACACTGACAAGTCAATTTTTTTATTTGTGATTAAAAGTAAGTAAAGAAGTTGTTAATTTTCATGTCTACATTTGCGGGACACGCACCATTGCTATTAATATCAATCTTTATATTTCTGCCTGATGCTATTAACCCATTAGAACGATTTTGTAATGGCCGAGTTGGTCTAGAAATCCACATAAATGAACGGTTTCGTGATTAATCCATTCACCATGCCTCTAAAACATGCAAGTAATAAAAAGAAAGCTCTATTTTATTGCAACCAATTAAGTGGTTGCTTGTTCAGTGCAGACCTATAGTGACCTGCATTCTTTATTTTGCCTTTGATAAATACAATTTTATATTTTTAATTACATGTTTTAATGATAGTGTGCATGAAGTTCACACAGAATATTTTTGTGCATTCATTATTTATTCGAATCACCACTCTGTCGTATGATTCGTTACTTTATACGAAACTAGATGTTAGTTATGTTTAGGTTATTTAATCACCTGAGGAAGAGATCAGATTGAAAATATTGTTAGGTAGTCTTACCGATTTTTTGTATCTATGAAGGAAGAAAAATCATGTTCCCTTCAAAATTCCTTCATTGTCAAAAAATATAAACAAATAAAGATACATTATGCAATATTCAATCTCGTTAGGCTGAAAGGTTCTGCAAAAGACCTCTCCCTTGTGCTTTTTGTGCATTGAACTGATAATGTGCAACATGCGCCCTGATGGCCAACATCCGAGCAACTCATTTGTCAATTTTAAGGCTGCTTAAAAGGATCCGAGCGCACTGGATAAATGTGGGCGAAGAGTGTAATTACAATCCATAGGATATTGAGAGAGGAAGCTCTGGATATGTTCTATCAATACTGAAATCGTATTACCCTGAAAGGCACTCAAAGGGTCATATAAGGTTAATTAAGATGAGGTATTCTATGTATTTCCCTTAAAGACAATTAAGAATTCTTTCCTTTTAATTTAAATTGATTTACAAAAATTTAATTTTAATTTAATGACCAAAACTTTACTCTTAAATATCCATGCAATTGTTATGGCTTCCTGTTTGAGTACATTAATAATTTTCCAAGTTTTGTTTTATACTAAATTATTACATTAAAAGTGTGTGTATATATAATTTAATTTATTTTTGTTATTTTCCAAAATAATAATCTTTAATGATACAGTATTTGGAACTTAAATTTAATATGTTACAGATTTTCAGCTCCACGTTTGTATTTGTTAATAATAGTTTTTACTCGTATTTATACTCTATTTACTAGTTTTTTTTTCTAAGATTTTCCTCTCAAATAGCTTAGGCTAAGGGGATGAAAATACCAAATTTTAAACAAATGATTATTTTTCAATGAAAAGTTAGAAATTGTAGGTGAAATAGACTTACCTATTAAAAAGACGAGCCTAAATATTTTTAAGAAGGTGTAATTTTATGGGAAACACTATTTTATCAGGAACAGTTTTATTTTTAATGCATCCACCCATATGATTTTATGTTAAGAAAATAATGGTTACAAATGTCTATGTTAATTGTTTTATTGTAGTAGAACTTTACTCATACACATTGTGTGTGTTGTAATTGTTAGAAACTATACATAAACTATAACTATAGAGTTATGTATAGCTATATAAACATATTACAAGTCTTAAGTGCATTGTAGCAAAAAACAATAATTTACGTGTTGCTATAAAATATAAGATTTATTACATTAAACTGATTCGCTATTGTTAAGTAAACCTTTAGTTAAAAGCTGAGCTATCACAAGCGGTTAGGTGTTGACATTGACAGATTGACAGTTAGACACCTTGAACCCGCACAAAACCCACAAGTTTCCTAACACTTTAATAAATAAACTTTTTTAATTTTTTACAATTAGCTTTTCACTTTATAGGTCAAGCAGAATTAAAACGTTAGTACACTATTATAATCGAATATTTCTACAATATATGCAGTAAAATCTTAGATTTAGAACTATCTTCTTTACGTTCAATGAAGAAAGTATCCACTTCCCGGGAAGTTTTCAAGCCCAAGTTTTATTATTCCCCGCATGGTTGTTCTGTGTTGAAAGTTTAGTATTACTGCGCCATTATCCGACTCGTAAGTGAGCATTAGCTGAGCCCTTAACTAAGTGCCTAACTTATACTTACTACTTATAAATGCACAGAAAAAACGGCTGCGATTTATCATTTAATAATTAGAGAGAAACGACATATTGACTGATTATGTATTACAAAATATTACAAACTTCTTACATTAATTACAATATTTAAAACATATCATAACAGTTATTGGCCTGAAATCGTTGATAATAAACATATTATACATAATTCAGAAACGAATACTACATGTCGCCGTAACAATTTCATGATGTTCATGAAATACATCTTACACTTTTTTTATGTATAACTTATTATCTAAAATGGCATGCTATAAGTGTGGAGCTGTATATTTATATGCAACTAGCTGTTATAATACTACTTAATAAAATAATTTATGATGTAAATGTGTTGGATTCCTATGACATTTTTCAAACGTAAGTAAGCCTACATCAGATAGATATTATTTAAGTGCTCATGGTTACGATTGTTAGGGTTTATAAACTGGATCTGGTTAAAATTAATTATATTATATTATTCATTTTAATTATATTATAAAATTAATTTCCAACGTCATAGCTGGGTCTGACTGGAGAATTTGGAGTTTAGATTACATTCGGGGCAGCGTCTGAAATATGATACTGTTACAGACTTAACTCCTAGAATCATAAGTTAGATTAGTCTAAATAGATGCAAAATTAGAAACTCAACATGAACGAATGCAGTGTAGAGAATTCGATTGCTCCATCGTGCTTAGAGATCCTCTCTGAAACATTAAAGTTCACTCAATTGTGCACCTGTAAGACAATGAGAATACCTCTTGGCCTAGATTACACTATATGTAGTATAGGTATGTACACAATAACTCAATAATCACAGTGTTTAAATGGTATTTACAAAGCATTAGATGTTTTAAATTAATTACTCAAATATGGCGTACAGTTTAGATATTAAATGTTTATTAAATTTGCTATCTCATTTATACACTACTGATCAAGCACTGTAGAGTTCATGTTTTATAAATGTAAATGTAAACAGATGTAGCAGGCTATTTATCGAAACATTTTTCAAACGAAAAGTGTCAATAGTTGTTTAGTTTCACTTTATTTGAATTATGAAAGAATTACTAAAATTTGGTTTTTGAATACCAAAATACTCCTGATAATTTTGATCACTTTCTATATATAACATTTCATTGAATTTCAATTAATATTTTACAAAAAGAATTAGCAGATTTGGTCCAGTCGTTCTCAATATTGGGGCTTAAAACATTATTTGCCATTTATTCTTATTTATAAGATGTGTAATTTTCGGAAATTAGCAATTAGACATGAAAATAAATGTTTTCAATTCAATAATTGTAATTGGGTTGGTGTTAGGAACGTGGAGTTTGATAATAATGCATGTCACTCACTCCATTTAGATTTAGCTGAGCGATAGAACATACCCTTAGATTGATGTTATGGTGAACCATGATGGTAATGGTAAAATAGAAAAACAGGTAATTTTTATAGCAGACAAAGTACACTCATAAGATATTTTAAAACAAAGTGACATTTTAACTAATGCAGGAAAACTAACCCAACACACAACTTCATGTAATGGTGACTTGTGTGTAAACAGTTATTGTCTAAACACTGATATGAGACCCAATTTAATGATACCCACCATAACTTGGGTTGACTGTAAAGTAACTGTTTAGGTAATCGTCTTGGAGGTACTTTTATTAAGAAACTAAAAGACCTTTGTAGTATACTTAACACGTTCAAATTATAAGGCATATCATTTATTGCATCGTCACATTTCTGAGATCGACATCTACGACCTTGCTCGTAAGACACCATTGGGCACCAAAAATTACTAACATTTACTTACGAAGCCTACAAGCAGTCTTTTACGAGTCTTTACAAGTGGAATGACCTTTAAGTAACTATCTCCTTCCCCACCTAGTGAAATCACTCAACTCAAGCTGTAAAAATATAAACCGAGATAGCTGTAAAAGTAAAACTATACAATAATAGTCATTAAACTTCTTTGACTGATTTTTCTTAAACGTATACTTCCCTGAAATGAAAGAGGTGAGTTGAAAAGTATAGGTAATACTCGCCTTCGGCTCGCTGGGGGCTACGCCCCCAGGCCCCTAAGTAGGGTGTTATCAAATTCGAGGATAAGCATATTTCGGGAACAGGTTAAGTCCGAAGCATTCGATGAGGAATCTGAGCGACCTTTTAAAAGAAATAATAATCTTGCCGGAATTTTTTTCCTTAATTATTTTTTAATACGATTATGTCATAGTTATCTTGGGAATAAAATAAAGTGCAAAAATTTCATTTCCACAGGTCAATCATTTCTCGAGATATCGTGCGGGCACTTAGTTTAAAGGGTTAACACCGATTAAGCCAATAAAGAGACAAGATTTTGCTCTTTTTGTTGTAGTTTTATGAATAAAGAAAATAAAGTCGATCTGAAGAAAAACTTACCAAAAGAATTGTAAATGAAGAAACTAAGAAATCATAGCATAGCAGGGGTTAACTTGACCAGATGTTTATTACTGTGTTCTAAATTGAGGCAAAAGATATATTGCAGATTCATAAACGTGTATTAAAAAAATAGTTTGCCATAGATCACTTAGTATAAGAGAAATTGTCTTGTAAGGCTATTGCAGTTTCAAAAACTAGGTAAGTATGAGCATATATAGTTCAACATCGTGTACACACGTTACTGAGACTTTCCTAGAGATACACATATATCTAATTATTGAATAACATGTGCGTGGTTCTAAGGTTCATTCTTAATAACTGTAGGTGAGAAAAACTTATTCGTACGTTGGTTAGCGGATGATGTATTTAATGTCACACGAGGTTGGCCGCTTATTAGGAATTTGTGATTAAAATTATTCTATTTAAGTAATTATTTATTTAGTATCCTCTATTTGTTATCGTCACAGATAAGCAGGCAAATATAAAATAAGTAAATTAGAAGTAAGAACAATGCTGAGAAAGCTGGAAATAATAGACGGTTTATCATGTCTCGCCTCAAGTTAAAAATATGGGCAATTAAAGAGAAAAATATAGGCCGTTGGAATAAAAAAATCAGATAAATAGCAATTTTACTTTTGTTTTTGCACCGTGGTTGTCTAATGCTTCTTACAACAGTATATAGCCGGTCTCAATACAGAGAGTCCGGATAATACTTCAAAAATATTAAAAAACTCGATGGTTAAAGTTGATACCTCTTAGTGGAACAATTTCGTTGGAAATTAGAAATATTTAATGGTCCGTAGTTGTGTATTGATTGGTATTAACAGTTATTATACTTTTGATTGCGTGTTAGTTCTCCAATGGTTTCATTTTTGCGTGGTTTATTCAGTCTCATTGAGACAATATATTGTTACCACTTGTATCAAATTATTTGCTAGCAACTTATAGTCAATAAAACTGTTGTTTGCCCGTTAGTTTGTCAATGCTTGAAATGCAAGCATAACGTATCCAGTCTCGCTACGGGGAGGTCAGCAAACACGGAGACCATATACTATTAGCAGAATTACAGCTAACGTTGGTTAATGATGTTCACTCATATCGTGTAGAAATTTGTATATTTAGTTGTGTATATACTTGTGAAAAATGGTTTGATAATAACTTATTGTTGTTGAAACTGATGTTTGACCGTTAGTTTGTCAACTAATCACGTCTGCTAGGTCACCGGGGCGGAAAAAGACGTGTTGCCGCCATTCAAGATGGACTGGTACGCTCGACCCGTGGGCTCAGATTTAGAGATTGGGAAGTCTAATAGACGCCAACATGCATCGCTTGCACCTATCATTCTCTTCGTCACGTAGTGTTCTACCTCGACCTATTGTTTTCCCAAAAATGGAACGGCGACATTTTGAAGAGATCCACTCTTCATCAGATATTTAAATAAGTATTTGATGACACGACGAGTAGACGCAAGCCCAAGTTAATATGTGCCTCGTATTTAAGCAACAGAGCGGAATTATAATATGGTACCACCCAACCGTCATGGACCGTTATCGATTTGTTACGAGATGTAATAGTACCTGTGTTTTTATAATCCCGTCTGTATTGCACGTAACCTCTGTCATCAACGTGTGTGGTCTGCCAGGAAGGCTTTGAGAAATGTTTAGTGCAGTGACCTTTCGTAGAATCCCAGCAGAAGTTGGTGCGATATTCTGTACCACAAGGGCCGTGAATCATGTGCTGCAGCACCAACTTCCTGAGTCTCCCACCGGCTTCTTCAACCGAGGGAATATCTGCGCGAATCACGGAATCGATTTCGGGGGCCTGAACGGGACCGTCTCCGTCAATCTTGAATACAATGTGGGCGTGGGGAAGGACCCTCATTAGCATCTCGATGACGTAGACGATATAGATCGTTCGGGCCAAACATCGCTCCGCTGCGCAGATCCCGCAGAAGCTCGAGGAGTTTGATCTGGAAGACTCTGCAGGCTATACTTTGGTCACTGCGACCACTGCCGTGGGGACAGGCTCTCTTATTTTCCTCCCAAGTCGCGCTGTAAGTGAATGTAAGAAAATACGTCGATGAGCCCAGACGTGTTACGAGAGACATTGCATTCTCGTAATGAATCTTCATGTATCTGGGCCCACCGGTAAACGAACTTGGGAGGTAAATGTTGCCAGGCTTTGCACCACCCTCGCCTTGTACGGTTTCATCACGCGTGAAGTCTTCCCTAACCTGTCTTCCTGCCGGAGCATTGCGTTGAGCATCAAGAAGTTCGTTTAGTTGGCCTATCCGCATGACACTTTGGACTGACGACCTTGACTGTGAGAATTCAATAAACCGCAGTCGCTCTTCTTCATACTTCGCAAACATCTCGACCTGCCAGGCCTGCGAGAGACGGCCGAGATATGAAAAGCGAGGACTAGACAACAAGAGACAACGCGTGTAGTTGTACTGCGAAAGCTTTTTCCCGTTGTTATCAAGAAGGCCAATTTGCCAACCCAAAGTGCCATGTGGATAGAGCAGTGGGTACTGGAAGGGCTCCATCAGAGGACTGAACAGATCAATCGTTGACGGCCTTCCAGCTTTCACTTTCCAGATGGTGTGTCGTCGTGGTTCGGTCACTGCTGAGCACAGCGTGCACCTCAACACCCCTATTTCTGTCGCCAAGAACATTACCATGAGTAGCTCGACTTGTTATCTGGAACTCCAAATGAGCGTTTACCGATGGCTCATTACCTAATCGCCGGAATTCCCCGATGAAAGGATTGATTGAATCCAAGTAATTTGCAATGGTGTCAATAGTTCCAATATCAAGCGATCAACCGGCAATGTTCCTGCGCTCTTCGCCGAATTCAATGTATAGGCGGCACCGGTTAACAAATTGGACGTATCCCAACTTAGTAGCAAACCGTTGGCCGGGGGCGTCCAAACTGTACACCTGATGGTACATTCTTCCTTCGATCTTGAAGAAACAAAGTCCACTAGGATTCCGGTACCCACCAAAAATTTCGAGGGCGCAAAAAGAAAATAGGTCGTTTTAGGCGCGCGCTCTGTTGCGGAAATGTCGATCTGAATAAAAATGGTGCACTGAGAGGGGGTAAACGTGTTAGGTTGTACGCATCTTCAATACGACACCATTTTTTCCTATCCCTTTCTTCCTCGAACAGACGTCCTTCAGTGTGGACATACAAGTATATCATCTTAAAAAAGGCAGGTTTTTCCAATTTGTATGCATTTATGTCACATAACAACTTACTACTCCAGTGTGCCATAGGCCCTTGTGCAAAAATACTTCGAGCAAGTGAGTTAGGTTAATGTCGAAATTCGCTGACCTTAGGTTTCATTAGACGAAATACCTGAACCCTATCCTGACCTGCGCCGGAATGTCCATCTTCGTAGAGCCGAACTGCGGCTCTGTTAACCTCGGCTCTGTTTTGGGTATAACGACGAACAGTGTCACGATTGGTTTCAGGAGTTTGCTGAGAGTATCGCTTTTTCGCCTCTCTCACTTGCTCTTCTTTAGTAGTTTTTCAGTATTTTCAGGCGTCCAGGTTTTATTTTTTTGGGTCTCCCAAAAGCTTTAGGTTTTGTTGTGGAATTGTTAGCGGTTTCGTGCATTGTGATGTTTTGTATATTTTCACTGAATGTTGATGATCTAAAAATGTGAGCCTAGTAATAGAGTACTGTCTTACAGATCCATCAAGAGCAGCGTTGGACAACAACAACGAGGCCAAAGCAGGAAAAGTATCACACTGAAAGAGCCGTGCCAGGTTATTGATATCATTTGCCAAATCATGCGTTCGATTTTCGTTTACTGGATATGGATCAAATAGGTACAGTTTTCCTGAAAGCGGCATAAAGCAACATTCACTGTTTGTCCAGTAAACAAAAATCCAATGTTTTGAAATTCCACGGCCATCAGAGATTCTAAAACATTGGACAGAGAGATAACACTTTCGCTTACATCCTCCTCTGTCACAGGATATAAAGCATCGTGCACAAATACATTTTCTTCAACGGCTACGGTTTGGCCCTAGATGGGGAATTTGCCTGGAAGTTCATCAATGCACAAGTAGCGATTTCCACCCATACGATTCTGATCCCTTAATGTTCTGTAAATACAGTCACCAGCGATGAGAACCGTATCGATGGCCGTTGAAGAAAACTCAAAACCAAGAGCCTTCCATACAAGGGCACTAGCAGAATTCGCAGTGCACTGAGCGATTTTGCTCGTAGGTAATAACTTCGTTTCCCTGATAGAAGGAGCCGTTCACCAACACAAGAGAAAGATATTGTTATGTTAAATAAAACTGTAATACAAAATATAAGAGGAACTGTAGTGTTTGTAAAAAGCGAGAAAAGAAAACGGAAAGGAGACCAAATGATCGTTTTAGCTATCAACTTAGCATAGAATAACCACTAATAAATAAAACAAATCAAAAACAGGTGAAATAATATAAAGATATTCCTTTCCAGAGCCGGCCTATCTTGCTATATTACGTAGCGTACAGATCTTGCTGCTCTAAAATAAACTTTAAATTGTAATTCAAAAATTCATTATGTCCCTATCTGCCAATCTGCTGTTGCTGACACGGACCTACTGCGACTAAACAGTTCAAGGTAGAATAAAAGAGCAATCGCGATAGTTATCAACGTAGCATAGAATAACAAACAAGAAATGAAATGAATCAAAGACAGGTGAAATAATATAAAACTTTTAGGCCAATTTTAACGTGTTTTCGACTTTAAGGGGTTTTAAAATAAAAAAGTTCCGGTTTTTCAGACTTTTTCCGGTGGGTTCACGGCAAAAGCCAACTACGTGCCAAATTTCGTGTTTCCAGTACTTCTAGAAGTACCTTAGAATTTGTATACGTGAGTGAGTTACACATGCGGCTGTATATATATTAGATGGCATCGAACAGCAATTCCCTTCTTGAATAAAAAATAAGAAATCATTTTAGTTTTAGTCATATGCATTTTTTTACGACAATGAAGTTTTAAATAATAGATTAAAAGTAGATTTTAAAATTTGTTTCCACACTCTAAACACACACAAACACACGGGCGCGCGAGCCCGCGGGGCAAAATACTCTTTTAAAATACATCATTACTATAATACGAGTATACAATATATTCTTATATTTGCAGTCTATACATTCTGAGAACATTACGTAACCGACATATCGTGTTTAAAATAGCACATTTTAATCCCTCTAAGTGCACTGTTAATAAATATAAATGTAATCAAATCAATAAAAGTTAACTCCGATAGCAGCAATTACTTTATCACTTTAAGTTCACTTCGTGTCAATACAATGTAGTAATAAGAAATCTGTCAAAGTGGAAAGTTTAAAAATAAATACAAAAAATAATTAAGAGTTACCTTTTGACACTTTTGAGGTTTGTAAAATTTAATGTGCATTAACGTATTAGAGATAGAAAGTCACCTCAATACATTGAGTATTTTGATGCTAAAAGGCTGAGAGTTTGATAACGGTGAGCTGTTTGACAATGACAGCCTGCCAGTCTGGAGGCTGCGAACGTGGCAGACGTTATAAAGGTGATTTGTGACGTATTTCATTGTCATAACGTGCCATTTTCACGTAAGGTTTTTATCCTTCGGTTAATGGTAGTGGGTGAAGTTTTGTAAACTGTACATTGTCACACGTGTTAAAATAAGAAAGTTATAATAATTTTGGCGTAGAATTTGGCGTAATATATGATATTGATATTTTTATTATATAACTCTTATTAAATAACTCAGGAATATGACTAAACAGTACAGCAGTATTAGCTCACACTGTTAGCTCTTGTTTAGAGATACCGCCATTAGATTAAAGTACAAAAGAAGCTTAGTCTGAATGTTATTCACTTGGCTGGAATTGTACAAAATATAATGAAATAAACTAATTTAAAAAATCTAATTTTAGTTTGATTGGAACATTCACGTAAAATGTTAGTTTTTTGTAAGTTAAAAAATGAAATTTATAAACATTTCCGCGAAAAAGTCCTAGATTTTTGTTCAAAACAGTATAACTTAAAGACAATTCATAATTTTGCAGGTTTTCGAAAATCAATAAGAGATTATTGGACCTGTTAACATAAACGTATACGGAACAGACTAATATAGACACCGTGGTGAGTTTTGCTGGAGCATGAGTAATTAATTTACAGAGTGAATAATCATAGTTGCAGTAGACCTAACCTGGATGTTGTCGGGTGGGGGCATACATTGACGTATTCCAGTGACTACCACCTCATTGTCCATGCAAATGTGTGTATGGATTATTGACCTGGTTTCCTGATTTGGCACAAATTTCAAGACATGGTTAGACGTATGACAGCTCAAGAAACGCGTCCAGCAAAACATCTTACGATAAAAACCTAAACCACATGTATTAGATTTTTTTAAATTTATAAGCACGTATTAAAGATTTAACATATTCAAAATGGCATGCTTACCCGAACAAGAAAGTTTACTGTAGCCATCAACAAAAATAACGTTAAATTCATTTACAATCCCATGATATAACAAAAATAAATGTAATATAACTTTATGGATAAAATAATTAATAATGATTAATCCTATATATTGAGCTGGATATAATGAAAAAACAGTTTATAAAGGGAATTGCTGTATAGAGAACAGAAAGTAAGCCTAGTTTATGTGTGTCCCAGGATGAGACTTCTAATGTAATATACAACGTTGACGCAACATTGCGCTCAGCTCCGACCCAGCGACACTGCCTACTTTTAACTATACATTTCAGCAGATAAAAAATATCCATTGTTTGATCTTTAATGTAATGCAGATATCAAAGATAAAGTTACTATCTTACTTTTGCTACAGATTTAAAGACTGTTATAAAACACATGATATGGTTGGTTAAAATAACAGCTAGGCTATATGTATTCACTTTTTCACCAAAATAGTCACGATTATTTATCATGAAATATTGGAGAGTAATTGAAGCTATATCACGGTATTTAGGACTATTCTCCGACTTAAAGGACCAAAACACTGTTCTTTAACTTTATTCTAAAATGGATCAGATAATTGGAATATATTTAGTGATTATCACCTAGCTCTGGAGTGTCAGTCGTAATATAAAAGGTATTGCCTACGACGTTTATGTTTTTAAATATAAAATTGCATGCGAAACTGCGGGTAACTGCTAGTACTATATAACGTAGTTTGTATAAATGATAACTGTCTCAAAACAACTCAAACACACTTAATGTGCTACAAAAAAGTATGTTATTATTAGCTCGTCAAGTTCGTTTAGAGCTTACTATTTAGTTTCTTTCTACACGCCAGTTGTTCAAAATTTAATATCACAGTTCCGTTATTTAAGAACCTAAAGGAAAACAAAGAATTTAGTAACTGACAATGCTTTTTTATCTTGAACTGTGAGATATTGATTACACATAAATGTCAGAAATAGTTTTCTGACTCCAATAATTGATGATAGGAATCATTACACCACTTCAAAATCTGTAAGAAAATTGATCTTACCTACATGCCAGTTGTTCAAAATTTAATATCACAGTTCCGTTATTTAAGAACCTAAAGGAAAACAAAGAATTTAGTAACTGACAATGCTTTTTTATCTTGAACTGTGAGATATTGATTACACGTAAATGTCAGAAATAGTTTTCTGACTCCAATAATTGATGATAGGAATCATAACACCACTTCAAAATCGGTAAGAAAATTGATCTTACAAGTAACTCAATTAAGTTGATTAGTTACGTTGGAAAGCTATTTTGTTTCAATATGATAACCATTCATACCTTAACAAATCCACAACTTATTTATAATTCTAGTGACTAATGTATTTACGATTACTTATAGCATTTCGTACAAGTGTTTCTTTATTTCGTACAGAATTTTTTTATATCTCGTATTGTTACAGATCAACATTAAATATTAAAATTGAGATGTTAAAATAAGTCGTATAAATTACCATTGTCCAAACAATTAGGGCTGACATGTTTGAAACATCACAGTTAAATTTAAAGGAATGTCTCTCTTTACATTGAGAAAATAGCTTATCAGTTTTCATTACTCGTAACTCCACAAGTAGAACACTAAAACAAAACATATTCCTTGGAAACTAAATTGGTATGATTGTAATATATAGATTCAATTAACGTACTTAAAGTAGTAAAAAAATGTGTAATAGTACAACGCAGCATGGTTAAAGTTTTGATAAATTGTAGGATGTGATCTAAGAATATATATTAACATAATGAAACAATTACACTCAAATCTACTATCATACGAATTTCAAACTACAAAAATTCATTTTTTAAATGTGTGTAATACTAAAAAGATTTTAATGTTGTGATATGTGTTTTTAAGGAAAATAATTATTATCTCAGTTTTATGAACGTATGTAATGTTATAAAAATACAATTTCATAACGATTTCTCTAAAATATTTTGTAATATAACTAAAAAACTGTTAAAAAACTGCCAAATTATATTGCTGAGTTTAAATTGCATTACGCATTTAGTTAGTTTATTTTATTATCTCCATATTTTAGTACCTAACCTCTAAAAATTCTGAAATATCTCGTCTAGCCCACGTTTGAAACCTTTTTAATGATAGAATAGTCTTTTAATAACTGGAAAATTCTTGAAAAAAACGTTCTGTAGAAGAATATTTTTGATTAACTTCAATTTACAAAAAAGACACCACGTCAAGGTTGTGTTCCTTAATAAAACATGTTGTTCAATTACAAGATACTGGTTTTACTTTATATTTAAAGAAACGTACCAGTATAACTAGTAAATAAAATCACTGGCGATCATCGCCAAATGATCCTCATAGTTTTTATAACTACCATGAGTATCAGATAAAGGATGTTCTATATGATATACGTTTTTGAAGAATTGTTGACAATTACGAATCAGAATATGGTGCGGGGGATTGAATTAGAGGCAAAGTTATCCTCCTTCGAAGGCGGGTTTAAGTTTGAGCGTTTAAGAGTGCTTATTACAAGTTACTAGAACTCTAAGTTATTAGACTACCTGGATAAACTTTAACTGTCTTAAATAAGTATTTTTTTACTGTTTTAGATTTATAACAGAGAAGTATTTGTAGTGCTAATAATAAATGTCACAATACTTTTGTGCACATCTATTAAAAACCCCATCAAAACACCGTTATATAATACGTTATTGATCAAATATTACTTATCAATACTTTGAAGAAATGTGCGGAACAATTATAGCTGAAGCACATATTAGGTTTTTATAATGTTAAACGTATTACAATTTAATACTGGTAGGAGTACAAAATATTTTGAAAATTTTATGATTTAAAAAATATCTTATTTAGTTCAAGGTATTAAATGCTACACTGATTGTAATAGTACATACGAAATTTTCTAGCCATCTATTCCTCGTTACAAACTATGAATTCTTATATTGTTTATGTGTCATAACTCGCAGTGATTTCTTTACCTTTTATAATCAGAAAAAAGAGCAGATAGAAAAAAAAACTTATTCTTCTGACTTTTTAAAATCGAATTTTTTGAAATAAGGGTAGTATAATGTGACAAACATTGAAATTCTCTATTTCTCTAGGAAACCTGATACGGTATTTTGCTATACAACAAATATTCATGAGATCTTCTTATACGGATAGAATAAGCCTATTATAGTAACCTACTACTAGTATGTTGAATATTTAGAGGAGTTTTTTTATACAGAAATTTTGTAACTGACTATATACATGTTGAAATTACATATGGGATGATAAAAATTGACGTGAATAACACTTGCCATGTCACAATGGCAGGTTTAGGAAACCAAAAATTATGTTCAAGAGCATCAGTAGTGCATTCAATTTTTTTAGGTGTATAAGAATAATGAAAACCCGTACAAAAATAATAAGAATTCATACTTATTATAGTATATTTATTATACTTCATACTTATTATAGTAAGAATGAACAGTCCTATGACAGGTGAAAGAACGAGGTTGATGTTACAAAATGAATAATTGGAGAGTGGATGATAAAGCAACACTAACAAAGATAAATAGTGTTTACCCTCCGACAGTGTAATCATAGTGACTTGTCTGCATTTTATAAACACATTTTATTTGCTTTAAATTTTTTATTTAAAGTTATATTGAAAACGTCACAGGTGTCATATTTATTTTACACAGAGACAAATACATTATCATATTTTAAATGAGAACACATTTAAAAATATATTAGTGCCAAAAACTTTAAATACACTAACGTTTTCCTTTTTAATTCAAATAATATTTTTAGAGTTTTTACACTAATAGTGATATCTGGAAGATCTATTCTGCTTTTGCGATAATAAAAATATAGAGATTATTTGCCATGAAGAAATACACACATCCTTCTTCGATTTTCTTTGATGATATTTGTATTTATCCAGTAGTTTGTTCAAAAGCTAAACGAGTTTTTAAAGAATTTCCAATAATAAAGTAATGAAAGGCCGAATGAATGAGATATGGATGGGTTCAATAACAATGGCATTCCATGTAGTTTCTGTTATTGTTCGTTGAGTCAGGTTGATTGCTGTACTAGTTTTATAAGTCGCTTGTGCAAGTACTTGCCAAACAACGTTTCGTTGTATTGAAAGGATCTGCGACATCAACTAAAAGCACCTAAAGTGGCTTAAATAGCTTGGCACTGATTGAAAGTCTGATTGGAAGCTGCTCTTCTCGGAGAAAGCATCTTACTGGGAATTAATTAGATTAGTTAAATTTGTTATTTTAACCATAATTGTATATGCATTTGTAAATGTAATGCCTTACATTATTAAAAAAAATACTTATGCTGTTACATCATTAGCAAATCATGTAGTTAAGTAACTGCTGCTTATCTATATAATAGTAGTATTGGCCTAGAAACAAAATAGTTCTTTCACATAATGGGTAGTGATATTACACTTTTATATATAAGGATATTGCCTTATAATAATGTTTTTTTTTTTGTACTGGATTTATTACTTAGAATGCACCTTAGGTTCATGTTTCCTGATTATTAATTTTCCATCCTTTTGTACTGCTATTTATGAACAGTTGCGATAAAAATACCCAAATGTAATATGTATGAATATCATTAAAATAAAATTAAAAGTTAAACTAAAATAAATAAATAGATTTTGTTGTGGAAGTTTTTTACATATAACAGATTTATCGTGTAGGCACGATATACACCCAAACGGTATACGGTCTCTTATTACGTCAGGGCGACATGTTTGAACTAATTTTTGTCACATAAACTGAATATGCTATGTCGGATATGATTTACGTAGAGCATAGGTTTCACGTAATAACAGAACGATCTTCAAGAGAAAAATAATAAGTGCCTTTCGAGAGTCGTCACTATTACACTGAGCTGACTAAGTATTGGATAGATTTCAAACTGAGCAACTTGATAACATTAATTCCATATTATTTCTAAGCACATAACTCGTCAGGCAGAAACAATTCCATTACGTAGCTCTTGTCTATCTATCTGTCTGATCTATACATTTTTAATGTGCATTAATTCGTTTTTATAAGAAAAACTCTGAGATCAATAGTGATGTATATATATTATTTTTTATATTTATCTTACGTTAAAAACTAGGATGAAATCGAAAATATAGAATAAATAAACTTATTACCTTACAATTTTTTATTAAAAAATTCTTGGGGACTTAAGCCTAGACTTTTGTATTGGGTTTTATGTCTCTGTGGTGCACTAATGTTCGGGGCTGTTGTCCTGGTGGCCAAAAACGGAGGCCAAGATAGCGGTAGCAGGTCTGGCTAGCATCCAAAGTTTGGTTTGCTTTGCTATCACTGGGGCTTTTCCAAGTGCGCCGGACGCAGCTCTAGACTGTTGCCTTCAACCTCACCCCTTGGACATTGTCATTCGGGCTGTGGCCAGGAGGAATGTCTATTGTCTTCAACAGGCCGAACTTTGTTCGGCCTCGGGCTGCAGCAGGGGGCACTGCAGAATTAGCATCCTCATTTAGGGAAATGCTCTGCATATGTTATCGGATCAGATGCCACATTTTCCTTCGAAAAATCCTTTAGGATTGTCATACCTTCTAGGGAAGCTTGGTCAGAGGGAAAGAAACCTCTTCCACCAGCGGAGCTTGAATGGGTAACATACGGCTCTAAAAGTGGCACAGTTGCTGGAATTGTGGTGGTTTAGGGAACTGGTGGCCCCTAAGGGTCCTTATCCCACAGTTATTCAGGCAAATGCCACAGCCATTATGAACTGTGCTCGTGAGAATCTTCGCCTGCGGTATAGGAGTAAGACGATTAGCATTTTCACAGATAGCCAGGCAGCATTGAAGGCGTTGGGCTCTTGTGTATTCATCTCCAAACTTAACGGGGATTGCTGTCTTGGGCTCTAATCGACCCTCTTTAAATGTAATTATATATTTATATTTTTTTAAGGAAATTAAACTGTATACTCACAAATTATATTTAATTTAGGCCAATTTAAAAATAATATAAATTTCGACTGTATAGTATTTTTTATACATAGTGTTTGATATACAAATATATTTTAAGTTTTATGCGCTGTAAGCTGAATCTAATTTAATTTTTTATACCAGTCCGGTGCAGATTATTTGTGGAATGTTAAGTATAAATTTAAGTAATCACAAAGTGCGTTATGAGAAAACAGATGCCTCAGAGTCTCTTAATTAGTCTTCTCTAATGTTCCTCTAAATTATCCTACCGCAGGTTTACAGGCTGTACAGGTGACTATGAAGAAGCGGTGTTTATGCGGCGAGCAGGTGCCCCAGAAATCACTTCATTAGGCCTCTCTAATGTTCTAAATTATCCTCCTGCAGGTTTCCTTAATTACTTTTAGCCCATATGGAGTTGGATAAATTGTTAGTTACATCAGAAGTGTTTAGAATTGTCTTTTTAATGCGGATTTACAAGAGAAATAGATCTACTCGATAATCCATTCATTCTTCCAATAGTAATAATGCTTTAATTATCTAATAATAATACTCACAATTAAGAAGGTTATAAGTAGGAAGTTACTGAAAATATAAAACAGTTATAAAGAAATATCTTAGAAATAGCCGACCTGTATTCTCAAAATTAATTGGATTAAAGGAAATTAGCAACCGAAAATAACCTGAATATGAAAGGATAATAGGGTTTCGATATTTCCATCGTTATATGTTTATAAAAAAATAAACACTGCATTTCAAAGATTGAAATTTATCATTATGCCAAAAAAACACTAACACATACAACAATTAAAAATGTTTATGTACATGACGGATTATCACACAAAGGTTTCAAGTAATACTCGACTGGTACAATCAACTGTATGAAGTGAATACTGGAGAAAATAAAGTCATAAATGCTAATATATAATCAATAAAACAATCCAGAACATTATAATACATCAAATAAGAATGAATTTTATAATTATATGACTTAGTGCTTATTTTAGCACTATACAAGTAAAATCAAAAACATTTTTTAGTAAAATTACCTTTATTGTAAATTTTATATGAACCTAACCCTTTGAAAAAAGCTGAAAGTAAATATTTTTTGTATGACATAAACAATAAACTAAATAAATAGACATTTACATTATAGTAATAGGATTTTTCAAGGCAGTCTTGCACACAAATCTTGAAAGGCTCTCGTTAACAAGGTCTCCTGGGTAAAATTGTTGAGTCCGGATCAAAGCGAGCCACAAAAAGCCCCAACTGTCAAAACCACTTAAAGGCCATCAACGGAAGTTAAAACCTTTGACTGGCCACACATTTTCGTCATAACTTGTAGTCATAAGGTTTTACATACTCAAAGTAATTATTTTATAATTCGTTTAATAACTAAAAAAACAATGATTTAATAAAACTAATTTTATTGAAAAGGGCACGTTTTGTGGGGTCTTAGATCAGAAACAATTGTTTTAAATCTAATTCCGCGAATTCTCAATTTCTGAAAAAAAGGTCACCAAAATTCTAAGCATTGTAATTTAAACATTTTAAAGGGTTATCAGTAAAAAGAACGGTTAGCGTCCTTAAAAAATTGTTTTTAAGGGAGAAAGAAATATTTTTCTAAAGTGTAAAAGGAAGGAGTACTGTACTTAAGAGTGAATACACGTTCGTCTTCTAAACATTCGTTCCATGAAATGGTTACAAACATTTACTCAAGAACTGTTTCGAACATGAAAAATATAAATTGACAAATTTTGGCTTTCCTCCCTTTGAACCGATCTCTATAAAGTCGACAAAGGTCGGATAAACTAAATGTCGGCTAAACTGGTAATCGTAAAAAAAAACTCAAAAAATGCTTTAACGTTGTATATTAAATACACAATACTCATTCACTATAACTATTCTTAGATTTGTAAAATACTGTAAAACATTCTAAAAAATATAAATTAGTGAGTAATGTGGTGATTTGTCCGTTTTTACACGTTCTTTTTTCCCCACAACGTGACGGATATCAAGTCTAATCATCTCTTCCTGTAAATGATCGGTTAATCCGACGGACGATTGATCTGAGGGCAGTAAAGACGACACCTACTGTGTATGAACCTAGGTTATAAAATATAGTTTTATGTTGATAACTTATATTTAAAACTATTACAGGTGTTTTAATAAATACGATATTAACCAAGCGATTCTCTCTATTCTGTTATGTTGCTGATCACTAGTTTACCATTATACGAATTATTTTGTATTTATGAAACTTAAATAATACGTTTTGGCGCCTAATTTAAGTGATATATTAAAAATCAAGTCAAAATTTAACTTGTGAATCTATTGTTTTTTTTTTAATTATGTAAAATATTCTCTTGGTCAAAACTGTAAACATTTTTTTACTTCTGAGCTTTCACAGTTTTGATGTTGGCTAAAGACTTTTGCGTATAAATTACAGTCTATACATGATATAATTATTTTATATATTATTATCTATGTAATCTATTTATTTAAGCTTTACTAAAGTTGCATGCACCATTGTAAATCTATAGTTCATTTAATTAGATTGAACTATTTAATTGTATAAGTTGAGTAGAGTAATATTTGTGTATAACATTTAGTGTGCTAAATTTAATTAAAATATCGTTCGTAAATATTACTGCCTATTTAAAAATCATAATTCAATAATTATAATATCATAATAAACTAGTTTACATTATAATTATTATTGTAAAGAATAATGATATTATATATATATATATATATAAGTAGATATGAATGTGAGGGTTCTAGCTCACTTTTGGGACAGTCAGAAAATCAACGTAAAATACTGTTTAAAGGACAATAAACTAATCTGTAACTCACGAATGAAAAATTAACCGAATCTATAGCTGTTTTACTGTTCATTGTAGGCTTCTAATTTCTAAGCTGTTTTAATGAAAAAATCCAGAAATCTCAATGAAAAATCTATAAACGGAAATAATGAAATTTGCTAACATTCGCTCAACAGAAAATAAGACGATTTTTACTGAATTTCTCTAATATCGTTCTTAATCACATCATAGGCTAAAAATTTCTCAGAAACCACAACCACATAACAAATCGCGTTTGTAACAGCTTTTTGAAAATCCATATCGATAATTATATCGTTCTTTGAACTAGAAATATTTGTCAAACTCTTTGTTGTATCAATGACATAAATGGGTCTATTTGCTATAAATTCTTTGGGGTTGTAATACATTTCCATATTTTTGTAGTAAACTTTCTTAAAATCTTGATACATCTGATACATGATTCTGAAAAGACCTCCGGAAATGTTTAAATTTTGTAATTCATCTGGATAATAAGAACCGTTCAATTTTACTCTGATATTTTTTACATCCAAACTATCAAACTTTGAAGGATTTTTTTCTTGATTATTCTGTCTATCTGTTTGAAAACCGATGATAAAGAACTTGGGATTGAAGATATTTCTATAAATATTTGTGATATCGAACGAATAAGTTGTTCCGGAAATACCTTTTTGTTCAATACATTGCCAATCTAGAAAATTAAACATAATGTTTTGAGATTTTATAATTTCATCAATCAACTGAATTTTACTCGTGGTTTTGTAATCAATCATCGGAACTCTAATGAAAAATTTCTCATTACTTGTAGAGAACTCGGAACTCGTTAATTGTAATTTTGCCATCAACAGGCATAACATTTCCAGTTGCAGTCCTTCAGAATCACATCATCGTCTTCAGCTCTTATGAAACTAATGTAAAATCCACCTTTATAGATTGGAAAATTTACATTTTCAAAGAATCCTAAGCCGAAATGTGCTAAATCACCGACCGCTTCAAATTGTCCAAATTTAAAAGTTGATTCAAAACTGTTTGAAAATACATCACTTTTGGAATAACAAATAGTTCCTTTAATTGTGCTTAATTGGCCACAGTTTTCGACTTCTTCTATCAATTTATTGTGTTTTTCTTACTTCAATCTTAGAAAATAAAAACGGTATAAAATTATCGATTAATCTAACATTATCAGTTCCAAGATATGCTTGACCATCTTGTTTTGTTAAAGTTCCAGAAATATAAAACTGGAAGTTAGACGAGCAAAAATTATCTCCAAAATCAATATTAAACTCAGTTCTTTTATTCGGTTCATTCAAATGTTGTTTACTAATTGGATAGAAAATTTTTAAACTCCGCCCTTTCAATATCACTAGCATATTTTCTGTAGTCCGCCATTTAATAAGAGAAAATTTAGAAATTTTAAACATCATGTATAAGAAAGATATCATTTTTTTCATCGATCTAATGTACGTTTTTATAAGAAAAGATATAAATTTTTGTAAAATAATTAAAAAGATTAGAGTCATTTTTAAATGATCTACTTCGTCATATTCGGGATTCTCTTCCTTAAATTTTGCGATCTCGGTCACATATTTCAATAAAATTTGCACAGGATAGTAACCGCTATCTATAATATTGTTCCAATCAACTGTATCTTTATTTTCATCCAAAAACTTTATACTCAAGTGTTGATAGAGACAAAGAACAGACATATGATCTTTTAATTGATAATGTATATTTTCTTGAATGAACTCTGGGGACAGATTTTGATATTTAGCAATGTTATACCAATTCAATTTGTTTACGTATAATCTCATCATATCTTCGGATAATTCATATTTTTGAGAAATATCATCCCAATGTTCTTTTTTCAAATCTCTTTCGTGTTGCATTATAAAAAGATCGAAAGCACTGTAATGTCCCGCCATCTCTATTTATTAGGAAAAAATTTCAAAATCAAGTTTTTATAAATTGACTCTTTTTTGAGTTACATTCAGCACATTTTCCCGAAATTCTTTTAACTCCGTTAATGTTTGCATAGTATTTTATATCGTTTGTTGCAGTTTTTTCTTTACATCTCACACAATATATGAGCGCCATTTATATAAGGAAAATTAGTCATCGTAACCACCTAATCCATTAAATCTGTTATCAATATTTTCAAAAGTTTTATAAATATCTTCTTTAAATTTATTAAAGTTTTCTTCTAGTTTATTTACTTTATCGAGATATAAAGAGTATCGATCATCTATACTTTTAAGTAATTCATTATTATGTGTTATTTGCTCATTTAAACGTGTACCAAAATCTTCAAAAAAGTTTATTTTCTCATTGAAATGTGTATCAAAATCTTCCAGAATTTTGTTAATTACTTCACCAACTAATACATTAACACTATTTTTATATGTATTAAAGTTTTCTTCTAGTTTATTTACTTTATCAAGTAATTCACCAACATCGTCTACTGATCTTCTATTTCTGGCTTCTAACTTGTCATAGACTTCTGTTGTAAAATCTTTAACATGCTGTTTATGATTCTCATAATTTTGTTTTAGTTCATTAAAACATTTTAATAGGATCTTCTAATTGAATCATTACAACAACATCAAATGGATTTAATTCCTTTACTAACACTGCTAATTCTTTTTCCTTTAAAATCTAAGGCATTTTTAACATTCGGATCATGTAAATCAACATTATCGATGTTTTCTGATAATTTTAGAGGTTTTAAAATTTGTTCTTTAACAACAACATCATGTTTGTCAATACCAGGTCGAACACCGACAATTCTTTTTTTATTAGCCAAACTAACATAGTTCTTTTCAACTTTGATCGCTTCAGTAATTTTTATCAGCTTTTTCGATATGAGACATTAAATTGGTAAATAATTTTTCTGCACCATCTTTAAATTCTTTTTTCAATGTTTTTATTTTATCAGCAACTTCACTTGAACTCATGAAATTTGCAAGTTTGTTATCATATTTTGCTTTAAAATCTTCAATCTCGACAGCAAACATATCTGAATCTGGAAGGTTTTGTAATAAATTTTCTAACTTGTTATCAAACTCATTTCTCAAACTATCAAAATTCAAACTATTATCTACATTTTGAATAATTTGTGTTCCAAATACGTCAAAAATATTTTGTGAATCCATATTTATTAAGTAATAATTTGTTAACAACTTCTTTAAAATCTTTACCAGTACTCAGTTTCATTCAAAACAAAAACACATAAATGGACCACAAATTGGGGGATCTTTATAGTCTTGAATCTGAGAATCATTGTAGTAGACGCTTGATTTTTTCAAATATTTAATCAATTCTATAGGTGGTTTGTCCTCAATTCTTCCATACGAATCAAAATAACATGCATTCTTATCATTTTTATAATAACAAATCCAATGCGTTCCACTTCCCATAATCGAGTCTAAATTCACAATTCCACATTCAAATTTCTTAACTTTTTCAGGTAATGTATCTCTCATGAAGATTCCTCTAAAATGTTTAATATTTTTGCAGATTTCTTCCAATTCCCCGAATGTTAAAGGTTTAAATTTTTTTTCAATGTTTGATTTCACGTAATTCAAAGTTTTTTCATCTAATCCAGATCCTGTAACATCTTCCAACTCTTTATCTAACCAATTTAAAATGTTTCGAACAATAGGAATCACATCTTTTTTAACGATTGGAGCAGCTTTACGAACATAAGGAACAACATTTTTAACAACTGGAATATTTTCTCCAAAATCTAATAAATCTTTCAAAAGTCCACCATTTTTGAGTTTCTTTCAACTGATTATAAGAAAATTCTATTCTGGTTCCTTTATTGTTTTTCTTATGTTTTTCGAGTTTATTGTATTGTCTATTTGTTAAAAATATCTTATCTTCGCCATTTTTTAGTTGATCTATTTTAAATTGAATACTAACGGGTATTTTCTTCTTAAAAGCGGATTTTTATTTTTTCTTTCTGATTTTTGCTGAAATTTACATTCACCTCCATTTATATAGTTAAAATTTCAAGTTCTCTTCGATTCCCATTCCTATTTTTCTCTTCAAAAACATTGCTCCAGCTGTTGGAAGCGCAACAAATCTTTCACCTAAACTAGCATCTTTTGATAAAAATCTATCCATTGCTTTATCTTGCAAAACTTTATCTGTGATATGTCTGGAATTTGTGTCTCTATGTTTTGCATAAAAAAATATCGTGTTCCATAGTAGCTTGATCTAATTTATTTATACCAGGATCTCCTCTTTTTAGTCTTTTTTCGAGTTTTGTGCCAGGCCCCAGATACTGATAAGTTGGTACGTGTAATTCAAAAGGTAAATTGTTGATAAAATCATTCAAAAGTCCACTACCCTCAATCATAGATGAACTTATTGCCGGCAAAACTCGTTTTAAATATTTAATTCCAATCAGGTTTTTTCAATCATTTCATCAAGTTTGTTCGAAATAAAATCTTTAATCGCTTTCTTTTCGTTCAAAAAATTGTTGTTTCCAGCCTTTTCTTGAGCATAAATATAATTAATAATTCCATCGAGTTTTGTCAAATCGTCGATATATCTGTATTCAATCTTATTATCACTGTATTTTCTCACACCTGATCCTTCGATTCTTTTTTCCCAAATTGGTTTAATCAAATTGAGATATTTTTTACCTTTACTTGACTTTGGTTTCTTAGTTGATGGATCATTATTTTTGTAAATTGAATCAGATTTCCATAAAATTTCAGTATACTTTTTTCAAGTCTTCTTCAGAATATAAACCGTCTTTTGGAACATCAGTGCCTGTTAATAATCTCCATAAACCTTGAGTTCCTTCATATGTTTTTTCATTAATAATGATATCATTATGCTCAAAATTCACGGGCAAATTTCCAATCATAAAACTTTTCTTTTTTCTGTCCCAATACAAACCAAATTTATCATCCCTTTGCTCTAGGAAGAAATTTTTTACCAATTTCACCAATTATTATATCCGTTGTTCCAGGACTTATTGGTTCAACTATGGTAGAGTCTTCAATGATTCGAGGTCTAAATGGTGTTGACGATGGTAATTTTGGCAATTCAAACTCAGATTCTGGTATCGAAATATCAGCAAATTGTCGTACAACTGGAACCAAATTCATTAAATTTTGATTATCGCTTAAAACATTTTCAATTTTGCCCTCAACATTTTTTATTGCAGATGTTACAGGTTGATTAATTTTTTGAATAAATTTTTGTTCTTTTTCATCAATTCGAATCTGTTCTTTAAATTCTTTGATTAATTTCTTTTCTATTTGATCAAGTTTTTTTGCTTCTTCTGAAGTTACGTTCGCCATTTATTTAGGAAAATTTTGAAACGTGGAACGTAAAAACGTGAACACGAAACGTGAACACGGAACGTAAACGTGAACGTGGAACGTAAAAAACGTGAACACGGAACGTAAAAACGTGAACGTGGAACGTGGAAACGTGAACACGAAACGTAAAACGTGAACGTGGAACGTGGAAACGTGAACACGAAACGTGAACACGGAACGTAAAACGTGAACGTGGAACGTGAAACACGAACGTAAAACATGAACGTGAAACGTAAACACGAACGTGAAACACGAACGTGAAACATGAACGTGAACGTGGAACGTGAACGTGGAACGTGAAACACGAACGTGAAACACGAACGTGAAACATGAACGTGAAACATGAACGTGAACGTGGAACGTGAACGTGGAACGTGAACGTGGAACGTGAAACACGAACGTGAAACACGAACGTGAAACGTAAACACGAACGTAAAACATGAACGTGGAAACGTGAACACGAAACGTGAAAACGAGAACACGAAACGTGAACACGGAACGTAAAACACGAACGTGAAAACGAGAACACGAAACGTGAACACGGAACGTAAAACACGAACGTGAAACGTAAACACGAACGTAAAAACATGAACGTGAAACGTAAACACGAACGTGAAACACGAACGTGAAACATGAATGTGAAACATGAAACGTGAAACATGAACGTGAACGTGGAACGTAAAAACAACTAGATTATCACACGTTTATATTGGAAAATTTATTCAAATATTTACCATTTTTAGGCTTCAAAGTTAGATTAATAGTTAAAAATCCATAGTCTTCTTTCCAAATTTTATCACACAATTCATTAAAGTGGTTAAAACTCATATCAGATCCCACATAATTGTTGTAAATCTTTCTCGAATAGTGATCGTCTTGCTTAAAAACACACAACATATTCAAATTATTTCTAATAACTTGTTTATCAACCTTTGAAAAGCATTGAGAAAGATAGATACAAGAGATATTTTTGTGACGAGACATTACGAAATATTCCTTGATAACGTCCTGATTTTCCAAAATACAATCATCAAAAACGATTAACGAATTGGGTTTACATTCGCTTAACGGAACTATGTCCTCAGAAGCATTATAAAAATGTGATATTTTTTGTGTTTAAGTTTTTCTCAATATTTTCAAATCTTTCTTGTAATTTTTTATAGGCGTCTTGTTCTAAAGATTTACTAAAGACGTACAAATTGGAATAAGGAATCAACCTATTGTAGATGAAATTCAATAATAAAGTTGTTTTTCCACATCCACTTGAACCAACAATTAACAATCTGATTGGTTTATCTTTCTTATTTTCTTCAAACGTTTGAAGTTTTATCTGATCTTTTTGCTTTAAAAAATTTCTCCATTTAAATAACTAAAATGAAAGCTGTTCAAGTTGACTTCAGAAAGCTCTAAATTAGTTTTATACTTGGAACATCCTATACACTTAGAGGAAGAATCAAATTATTTTATCGGTTTAAGCGGTTTTTATTCTGACAATTTTGTAATAAATATTAGTGAAAGTTCTCCTTATTGTATAGGATTTAGTGAGAAGAACATAACAAAATATTATGGTTTAAACAAAGGATATTATACTTTCGATCAAATTAAAAATTCCCTTAAAAATTATCTGAAAACATTCAAACAATCAGATAAATCTTTAAACTTTGACGAAAACAAGTTTGAAATGCAAAAAAATTATCTCTCTAATAAAATTCAAATAAAATCAACAGTAAGAATAATGTTTTCAGCAATTATTGTAGAATTGTTAGGGTTTGTTCAAGAAACTATTGAGCCAAATCAGGTATATTTAGGAAATAAAACGCCAAAATTTAGACCGTTCGATGTAATTGAAGTGCACTGCAATCTCGTTGAACCTAGTTTTAAAAATCATACCGAACACTTACACAAAGAATCTGAAATTTGTACACATTTTTCCCAAATGTTGCTTATGGATCAAAAATCAGTGAAAAACCGAATGAAATCGATTATATTCCAATTAGAAAAAATATTAAAAGAATTCAAAAAATCGTCTTAACTGTTCAAGACTCTGAGGGAAATTTATTAAATAATGAGAGTAAAACAACAATATATTTAAGATTGAAAAAGGAATAAAAATGAGTTGATGATGATGACAAAATTCAATATTTTTACTTAAAAAACAAGAGTCTATGCCATAGACCCTTTCAAAATCTTCATCCTGACACTGTTTTTATCAATGAATCTGGCCTTCATTCTCAAAATAAAAATTACTAGTTAAATTTCTTTTCTATCTAAATGGAGTCAGTTGTAGACCTACTCAATAATCAACTTAGATTTAAAAAGCAAACATATCTTTACAATTGTTGACGAAAATAATGAATTTTGGTTTAAGGCTAAAGATGTTGCAGAAATATTGGAATTTAAAAATACGAGACAAGCTATCATAGATCATGTTAAAGAAAAATACAAAAAAAAGCTTTGAAAACATAGATTCTGACAAGGGTATCGAATCGCGACTCTTACAAAAATTACATCCAGACACTATTTTCATCAATGAAACCAGGCATATATTCTTTAATACTGAAATCTAAAATGAAGATTGCAGAAACGTTTCAAAATTGGGTTTTAGAAGAAGTTTTACCGAGTATTAGAAAATATGGCGAGTACAAACTTGAAAACGAAAATAAGCAGTTAAAAGATGAAATAAAACAGTTACAAATTAAAGATGAAATGAAATCATTGAAAATAGAGAATCAAGAATTGCGAATGGAATTAATGAAGAGAGATATGGTATGTAAAGATTTTGATAAGAAAAAACACCATGTTTTTGTGTTAATTAAGAAGAATCACATGTGGGAATGGCCTTATTACGTTATCAGAGCTCAGAAACGAGAAATACCAAACCGATTAAAACATCTAAAAAATAAATTATCCTGAATTAGAGATTTTGTTCATTGATGACGAACCAAATTCTATCAATCTGTATAACCAAATGAAAGAATCTTTGAATATTTTATACAACGGAAATCATTTTACTACAAATATGGCAGAATCTCGACTGATTTATAGAATATCTAAATTACACGATGAAAATGTTTCTAAATTTTACTAAAAACTCTCGATTTATTATATTTTGTTTGTAAATGTTTAGCATAACTAGGTAAACCATTGTAGAATTCTTTTTTCATATTCACAAGGCATTTCGTTTTTATAACTTTCGCTGAAAATTTTTTTAGCACAATCTTTGCAAAAAGCATCTTTTCTATCTTTACTATACTGCCAGTTATTAAGTTCAGAAATATTTTTAATTTCTTTACAAAAGTAACACTTTTTCTCTTCTAAAGTTAATTTGTTCATTTTAACGTATAATTCCTTACAATAACAGTCTTTTCTATTCTCTTCTTGACACTTTGTACATTTCTTTTGAGACTCCATTTATATAGAAAAAATTATTACACGATGAAAATGTTAAACACTTAACTTATGATATTTTGTTTGTAAATGTTTTTGATAATTATTTAACCATTTTATAGTTCTTCCACATTCACATTGAGTATCTTCATAATATAATCTATGAAGATTCCTCTTTACACAATCTTTACAATATGAGTCTTTCTTATCTCTACTATAGTGATCACTATTAAACTCTGAAATTTTTTTAGTTTCTTTACATTTAAGACATTCTTTATCTTCCAAAGTTAATTTTTTCTATTTTATCATATAATTCTTTATGATATTCCCTTTCACAATCTTTGCAATTATAATGCATTCCATCTTTCCTATTTTTATCTTTATAAAATTCATTTAAATCTTTAAATTCTTTGCACTTTGTACATTTCTTTTGATGCGCCATTTATATATAGAAAATTTATATTACAGTTTTGACTTCTTCAATTCATATTCATAAAACTTTCCGGTTATTTCTTCATTATTTAAATCTTTTATACTATAAGTTACAGGATCTGTGTTATTAATTTGATAAATCACAAAGATTTCTCTTGACCAATTGTTCTTATATTTGTTCGAAAATGTTTGTTTTTTTACTAACAATTCTTACATGATCATTGACTTTTAAATTTAGTTTTCGTGTGAATTTCAGGTGGAACATACTTGAAAACGGTCTCTAATAACTCCTTTTCTGCATCCTTATCTACGTCTTTCGGTTTCATTTTGATTGTGCTGTGAACTGTATCGTTATAATTGTTTACGATTTTTTGAAGAATAATCGATCCATTTAAAGTTTTTATTAATCTCAAAAATTACTTTCATTCTCTCATTTTGAGTTCTGTTATATCTCTCTACAATACTTGATTTCTCTTCGTTTTCAGTATGATAAATCTTAATGTTGTATTTTCTCAAAACTTCGTTAAATTCTTTATTTTTAAACTCTAAACCCTTATCTGTATGAAGTAGGTTAGGAGGTTTGTGATTGATCCTTATGGCATCTTTTACTATATCTTCGAAAGCTTTTGAAATATCCTTGCCGTTTTTTTCTTTTGATAGCTCTTGACCAAGCATATTTTGAGAAAGTATCAATAACATTTAACATATACTTAAATCCATCATTTTGATCTGAATAGTTAGACATTATAACTAAATCTGCTGCCCATAAATCGTCAATTCCTAATGTTATAATTTTTCTCTTTTTAAACTTTTTTCGTACTGGTGCATGAATTTCTCGAGCTTCAATCTCTATCTCATCTTTAGTCTTCAATTCTTGCTTAACAGGTTTTGGATTTGGATTCTTTATAAACTTACTCTTGTTTGTCTTACATTTTGAACATTTTGCAGCAATTCTATACAATCCATTTTGAGTTTGAACGATTTTTGAATCTATATTTTTTGTTTTCTTTTTACACTTGTGACAGTGAATTAAATCATCTTCCATATCAAAGTTTCCAAGTTTATTTAATTCGTCTAATATATCAGATTTTGCTTCATTTTTATAGCCATACGGTACTGTATCGATCTTATTTTCTAGGACAATTCTCTTATCATCTTTAGCGTTCAGTGCCAGCTTGTTTATGGTAACAGTGTACAACTCATGTTTATAACTTTTGATGACTGTCATCTCCCTAAATTCTTCTTTATCTTCGAACAAACATCTCTTCAAGTTTTCGATATTTATTGTTTTATTTACAACGCTTCTCTTAATCCCTTTACACCTAACTGGGTTTTTATCTAGATATTTGTACGAGTACATCTTAGACCTTAAACCACAAAATTCTTCTAAAACTTCGCTATTTAACTCATCTTTGAATTTCCCTATTACCTTCTTATTTTTAGTAGTGAAACATTCATGATCTTTTGGATAATCACTTGTATCAAAGTCATCTATATTTTCTTTAATAATTTTAAAAGGATCTCGTTTCAATTCTAGAAAATAACTGTCTGTATCCATGTAACACAGATTCAAATCTGGATCAAACTTCTTTAATTTGTTGTAATAAAACTCGTACATTAGCAATTTTGAGAGGTCGAGAAACTGAAAAATCCTATGTAAATCGGTTTGTTAAATTTAACCTTTTGTTTGTACATGTGACTCGCTATACAGTTTGTCGTCAAAGATGTTAAAGCATTTGAAATTTGTTTTCTTAGCTTGTTTCATTGAAAATTCTTCATTTCCAAGCTTAATATCACATCTGTTTTCTCACATTTTCCATAGATTTTCCAAACACTGAGTTGTTCATTAGCTTATAAAAGTCCTTTTCAAAGTCGCTTGTAGCTTTGGTTCTCATGTTTGTGTTAAAATCAATGTATTCTTTCATAAAAGGCTTCTGATCGAATGCAATAACTCTATTCACATGTTTCAAAATCATACCTTGTTCCAAATAGAACTTCAAATTTCTCGAATGAACAACGTATTCAGTTTTATCCAGTAGAGTTGTGCAAAGTTTGTTTTTTAAAATGTTCTGGAGCAAGAGGTAAATCCTTGTGATGTTCGTGTAAATTTGTTGGATATCCAAGATCGACTTCGAGAATATAGCCATAATCTTCGTCGCCAGTGAGTTCCAAAATTGTTTCTTTCCATTCTTCAGTTGTGTAAGTTTTTGGATCCATCCACTTGATATCACTAAACGGCAGTTTTTGCATTAGGCCATACCCATAAAGGTTATTTAGCATCAACGTATAACAAATAGTTTTCGGGCTTTGTCTTATCGAAATCTTTCAAATATTTGTTATTTGCTTTCACATATCGTTTAATACACTGAGAAATGCCCCCGCGAATACCTTTTTTCGATCATCAAATACATATTATAATCACTAATTAATTGTAATTCTATCTTCGTTAATTTTAACATTGCGTCCCATGCGAGGACTGGGAGCTGTTAGATAGTGTGCCGGATCAAGTTTATAGCAATTTAAGCAAATATTTCTGAAATTTTCAAATATATCAGCAAGCAATAAAACATCTTGAATGTTATAGAGATCAGAGTAATTTCCAAGATTTTTCTCTTTTAATTTGTTCCAAACGCTCAAGTAATGTTGATAATCTTTCTCAGATATGCTCTCGTCTGTCAAAAGTGAATAGAAATCTTGAATTTTCAGCTGTTCTGTGTAATCAAGTTTTTCAATACTATCGATAAATTCGTAAGGAAATATGCCTTTTCCAGATAGAATTTTAAAGATTTCTTCTTCGTCATTTGGCTGTCTTTCTATAATTCATTCAGTCCATCCTGTATAAAATGATTTGTATGTTTGAAGTCTTCTTTCTTTAAATTTTTCGCTAATTTTCAATAGACGAGGCCATGAATCTAAATGTGTCTACGAAAGAGAACTTTATAAATTTTCTAGGTTTATTATTGTCAAACTCATAGCCATATCCAGAATTTACTGAATAATTTATATATTTTTCTTCTGAGTTTGCGATCAAATCAACGTTTCCATATTGTTTAGCCAATTCTTTTATGTACAAATGAGTATCGTAATTTGACATATTGTGGCAGAAAACGGGAATATTCTGAGGAAATTTCAAATTTAGATTGCAACATGCATGAGCTGCGCCTCGAAACTTGCCGGTTAAATGACAATGATCTCTCACTTTATTATAACTCTTATCTTTCCAACTATCAGGAGTAAAACCATACTGAATTGACCCAACATCATAAGCAGACCATTCACAGATATGACAAACGTTTGAATTTTGATACGAAAATTTCTTCTTCTTCTGTCAATTTCATAGGTTTCATGTTCTTAGAATTATATTTTTTCGCTATGTATTTCGATAATTTATTGAGTTCTTCAAACAATTTTGTCGGGACGTTTTTCAAATCTTCTTCATTTTTGGCACGATAACATATCGGTTTGTACATGCGATTGGTCACATTCGACACTAAATATAGAGTAAAACCATAAGGAATGTGCCTCTGAATCTTGGTTGTAGTCGATCTTTGTGAATTGTTCTTGCATGTCGGAATTTTTTTCTAATATGCTCTCAAAGTCCATATAAATTACGTACGGATGGTTAAATTTCTTTTGATAATTAGTAAATTTAGTTGTTTGACCTGGAAATGGCATAATTGGCTTACAAACTTCATGATTTTTACAAATTTCTAAGTGATCTGTTAAATCTCCAGATTTGTAAAAATGGCTTAAACATCTTCTACACAAAAATTTTCTTTCTTTATGTTTAGACAACTGCGAAGAAACAAGCTTATTTAAATCGGTTATCAAAACATAATGAGATTTATCATCTTGTTTAACATACAATAAATCAATGTTTGTTTCAGCGTCATATTTTTCAGAAATTTGTAACGGAACAATGTTAATATTTTCATCAAAACTGTAGACATTGATAGACATTGTTGGATACTTATACTTGGGAATTGTAGCTTCGTTTTTTCAAATATTTGTATATCTTTCAGAGACATTGGATACTCAAAACCTGAAAATATTTCGTCATTCACAAATTTTTCGTATTGCTTTACACGTTCACAGTCTCTTTCTTTTTTTTCAATAGCACATCTTATTGAGTAAATAAAGCAAAAATCATCTCTATTTTTTATATTTATACAAGCTTTTTTATCTTTGATATTCTTTGGTAAATCGATGTATGATCCTGCATTCATCATTTCGTGTTTGTTAAGGCTCAAAACTAGTTGTTTACAACTTTTAAATGTCCAATAATCCGGAACCTTTATTTGGATTATTCGTTTGTTCTCGATGTGTTAATTTATTAAATTGCTTAGTAATAAAGTCGTTTACGTCAAAGATTTCGTCTGCTTTGATAGTAAAATACATTAGACATGTTTGCGGTTCACCATTCACTAAAGTTCGTTCGTATTCACATTCCAAAGAGAGATAGCCCTTCATATTTTTAACATTTTCTTGAAATTTCTCGATTAAACTTTTAATTTCTGACCGCATAATTGAAAGATATTTGTAAATTGACATGGAATTGTCGTTCAAGTTTGTTAAAATGTATTGCTTGAAAAGACCGTGTATTGAGGATAAAACTTCTACATCAATGATATTTTCGGATTTTACTTTAAGAGTTTTATCAATTTCTTCGATCATTTCAGACTTGGTTTTATCGTTAGTACCGATAGCCAACTTTTTCAGCTATTGAATGAAGTTTTTCATCATTAAATAGGTCGAGATTTTTCTTTTCAACTTTGAAATTTCTCTTTAATTCACGTAATTTCTCAATATTAAACATGTTTTCGTGATCGGCAATTTTATTTTCTCTAGCCCACTGTCTTAAATAATTTAGTTCATTATTGTAAATTTGCTTGTTTTTTTCATGACTTTTTAGAATTATAATGGCGATCATAGTTTTTTCTTAAAATTTCTATTTTGCAGAACGGACATGATATTTTATCGCGCTCCATTTAGATAGAAAAAATTTATTTAACTAAATGGTGCTTGTAAACAACGATTGCGCCTCTCACGGCGTGATATCACTACGGATATGACGCAGGCGAAGCGATTATCATGATGGTCTGTCCTGTAGTAGAATCTTGAATTTGGAGAAAATGAAAGATAAATTCGGGTTTACAATAATTGCCGAGTTGGAAGATTGTAAAGTACACTTGCCGAACAGATTTTTTGATTGTTTTGGATGAGAAAAAGATTAAAGAATTAAACAAAAATGAAAAATTACACTTGGTTGTTACTGGAAAGAAGACTATAAAAGATAAAGAAATTATAACAATTAACTTTGTAGAATAAAGTCTTAACTCTAAAACTTGCAGTCCCCTCCCCACGTCATAGTACTGTTTTGATAACCATAGTTGGTGTCTTTCTTCATAGGAATCACATGGAATATTATCTACAGTAATACCTTTTGTTTCACACAAAATGTGGCTATATTCTATAAGAAAAAATTCTATAATGCTCTTTAATGAATTGTGTTGATAAATCTTGATACTCACAAAAAATTCCTAAGAAAATTCATCAATTAAGTCTTGATTATCTTGAAAGGACGTATAATATGGGAAAAATGTCATAAAAAAACGATGAAAACTCTCTGTTTTGTTTATTTTTTACTTTCTTTTCAATATCTTTCGTAATTATATTAAATATATAATCCCTTATTTTTTTTCGTTTTTTGTGTGTACACGTGTGCCAGTTTTCGTTCTTTCTGCAAAAGACTCTACAAGTTCTTTATAATTCTGTTTCATTTAAAGACGGTATCAAACTGTTGTTGAGAATAAACCGGCAATTCACTGAATTCATCTTTGTTGCACTGTTTTTAAATGCTAGAAATTGTAGAGACTTTGGTGAGTTCATGTTGTTTGGTGACTATTTAGTAGAAAAGTTTTTTTATTAAAGTATGTTTTTAGTAAAAATGTTTTAAATTGATTTAAATTTTATTAAGATTTCGAAGATTTTTTCCTTTATTCGTAGCAGATTTGACAACATTTTACAAAGCACAGCTTAAGAAAGTAGAAGCAAACAGCTGTAGATTTGGTTAATTTTTCATTCCACAGAGTAGATAGTAATGTACCGATCGCTTTTGGAGACGAACGACTGTAGATTCGGTTAATTTTTCATTGAGATTTGCTGTGTTATTTCTCAGCTTCCTTTATGGTACATTGAACAGTATTTTACATTGCTTTTCGGTCGGCTCCGAAAGTGCGCCAGGAACCCCATATTACTATCTACTTATATATATATATATATATATATATATATATATAATATATATATTATATATATATATATATATATATAATATATATATAATATATATTACTAGGTCACATGTTAAAACGTCATTTAATTGTACTCAGTTTGGTTAAAAATTTATTTATTCTGTGGTTTTCCTCATTGCCACTATTGTTCTTCGTAAGACCTACATCGAAGTGTTTCTAACGCTCAACCAAATCCCATGTGTTATGGCATCTACTATTTTTGCCATTAGTATTGTTCAAGATATGAATGTTTCATGTGACAAGTATATGGGTAAGTTAGTTCTTGAGATTATCGTGCAAAAATACGTGCAGATAGAAAAAAAACGTTTTAACCCCCAGAAATTGAGGCTTTACTAACGCTCAGACAAAGAAATTTCACACAATTTTATTGATAGATTATAATAAAATAAAGAAATGAGATAATAGTGTATTAAGTAAATAAAGGATTTACCAGAAGGAAATATTTTTGAAAACAATTAAAACATGTGAAATATTAAAAAAGAAGATAACTCGTGTTAGTGAACTGAGGAAAGTATCTCGCTATGTAAGGTAAATTACGTTTCCTTCGATACTACTTAACAGAACACAAAAAAATCTGGAGAGCAGTCTAGCGTAGTTGATATTTGAATTTGGGCACTATAAATCATTTGTAAGCTTGAGTTTGTTTTGAGACTATTATTAAAATTTTTAATATAAACTAATTCTATATATCTATATTTTATAAATTATGAAATGTGAAATTACATTTAAATTAACATCATTTACAGTATAAATTTTGTTTTACTATCTAAAGCACACATGTATGGTTTTATTTTCCAGGTAATTTGCAGTTTCGGAGAGGTGCTATATTATAATAAGGTAAACAATTAAATATAATTAAAATAATATAATATTTTATTAATTTTTAAAACATTATATTTAAAAACCATTTGGAGATACACAGCCAATTATTATTGGTTACAAAGCACGTGCTCCGAGTTTGATTCCGAGGAAAGATTTAACTGAATAAGAGGATTGAGTTACGTAGGCTCCAATTCTTGTTAAAAGTCACGCCAGCGATTATGTGGTTGCAGCAGTCCACAAGACGTTATTGCACACAACATTCTTTTATATACTTAAACAATAAAGTGTTGTTTAACGATAATTATAATAACTTATGAAGTTGTATAAAACTATATTTTCGATATTGTGTTTTAATCATGTAAGGTTTAATTTAAAATCTGGCCATCAGTTAGATTTTTAAAACTATTTTAGTCAATACTATAAATACCGGTCAATTTAATAATACCTTTATTTGTAATTATTAAGGCTTAAACGGTTGTGATTAAAGCTGAAAAGCTTCTAATAATGTAGAATTATTTTATTTAAAGTTCATAAAGACCAAATGCCTGTCGTAAAATAATAAACCAATCGGCGGCTGTATAGTCATCACGTCTTCAAAAGCCAGTATCGTGTGTTTTTCAATAAGTAGGTATAAAAAATGGAAGGTTACAACATAGATAACAGCTGAGCGAGAAAATCACTGTATCAGTAAAAACAAAAAGGTTTTTTTTTTTCTCTTTGTAATCAGATAGTAGCGCGCATAGTTTTTCAGAGACTTGGGAGTGATTTTTTTGGAACCATCATATATGAATTCAAAGGCCGCGTAGCACAAAGCATATTTGTGATGTTTGCCACGTACAACATTGAACGCTCTGTTAAGAACAATACGTGAGAATCTAAGATTGCATCTCTCTTTGTCCCAAAAACAGTGTATTTCCTGGACACAAATAGAGGGAGTCTTTGTATGTTAGCAGGAACTGAAGTGACTGATTTTAAGTTTTAAAAAAAAGACTGTATTACCGTTCTTAAATAATATTAATATAGTTTAGAATAAAAATGAGTAAAAAATCAGATTTATAGAAAAATTTTTTAAAAAACAATATCATAAGCTTGTTGCCTTGTCAAGGTTTAGTTTACAGTAGTGGAATATGAAAACCCAAGGAAAGTTATATTAATTTTAAAGCCTATACATACAATAACATACAAAAACAAAACTGTAATAAATGTTATAAAAGTTTCAAAAACCGATGTTAACTACGCTATGATTACGTTGTGATATAAAATGTAAACTACCTCTTAATGCTATGAAGCCCGGTCTTACCATTGAACTTGATTACGTAAACTGTGAAAGACTTAGAGTCAAACATTGAGTAATTATTTACATATAATATATATATATATATATATATATATATTTATATAATATAAATATTATAAAATAAAATCATGATAGACTTTTTTCCTCCATGATAAAACGTATTTTTTATCGCGATAGTTGCTCAAGCAATAAATTGGAAGATACTACAAAGATATTTTTATCTGGCTTCGGTTTTTTATGGTCTTTGTTTAGTCATCTTGACCAATCCTTATGCTTTTTCTGTATTATAAATATATATATATATATATTATATATATAAAGTAGATATGAATATGAGGGTTCTAGCGCACTTTTGGGACAGACAGAAAAATCAATGTAAAATACTGTCCATTGAAAGAACCAATTATAAACAAAAATCTGAGAAATCAAAAACAGTAAATCACGAATGTAAAAATAACCGAATCTATAGCTGTTTTACTGTTCAATGTTTGCTTCTACATTTATAAGCTGTTTTAATGAAAAAATCCAGAAATCTCAATGAAAAATCTATAAACGGAAATAATGAAATTTTGCTAACATTCGCTCAACAGAAAATAAGACGATTTTTACTGAATTTCTTTAATATCGTTCTTAATCACATCATAGGCTAAAAAAATTTTCTCAGAAACCACAACCACATAACAAATCGCGTTTGTAACAGCATTTTGGTTTTTGAAAAATCCATATTGATTAATTATATCGTTCTTTTCTTTGAACTAGAAATATTTGTCAAACTCTTTGTTGTATCAATGACATAAATGGGTCTATTCGCTATAAATTCTTTGGGGTGTGTAATACATTTCCATATTTTTGTAGTAAACTTTCTTAAAATCTTGATACATCTGATACATGATTCTGAAAAGACCACCGGAAATGTTTAAATTTTGTAATTCATCTGGGATAATAAGAAACCATTCAATTTTACTCTGATATTTTTAACATTCAAAACTATCGAAACTTTTGAAGGATTTTTTTCTTGATTATTCTGTCTATCTGTTTGAAAAACCAATGATAACGAACTTGGGATTGAAGATATTTCCTATAAATATTTGTGATATCGAACGAATAAGTTGTTCCGGAAATACCTTTTTGCTCAATACATTGCCAATCTAGAAAATTAAACGTGATGTTTTGAGATTTTATAAATTTCATCAATCAACTGAATTTTACTCGTGGTTTTTGTAATCAATCATCGGAACTCTAATGAAAAACTCGTTAATTGTAATTTTGCCATCAACAGGCATAACATTTCCCAGTTGCAGTCTTCAGAATCACATCATCGTCTTCTGCTCTTATAAAACTTAGATAAAATCCTCCTTTATAGATCGGAATAGTAACATTTTCAAAAAATCCTAAGCCGAAATGTGCTAAATCACCGACCGCTTCAAATTGTCCAAATTTAAAAGTTGATTCAAAACTGTTTGAAAATACATCACTTTTGGAATAACAAATAGTTTCCTTTAATTGTGCTTAATTGGCCACAGTTTTTCGACTTTCCTTCTATCAATTTATTGTGTTTTTCTTACTTCAATCTTAGAAAATAAAAACGGTATAAAATTAATCGATTAATCTAACATTATCAGTTCCAAGATATGCTTGACCATCTTGTTTTGTTAAAGTTCCAGAAATATAAAACTGGAAGTTAGACGAGCAAAAGTTATCTCCAAAATCAATATTAAACTCAGTTCTTATTATTTTCGGTTCATTCAAATGTGTGTTTTACTAATTGGATAGAAATTTTTAAACTTCCGCCCTTTCCAATATCACTAGCCATACCTTTCTGTAGTCCACCCATTTTAATAAGAGAAAATAATTAGAAATTTTTAAACATCATGTATCATTTTTTTCATCGATCTAATGTGTACGTTTTTATAAGAAAATATATAAAATTTTAGTAAAATAATTAAAAGGAGATTAGAGTCATTTTTAATAGATCTAACTTCGTCATATTCAGGATTTCTCCTTCCTATAAAATTTTGCGATCCTCGGTCAGACATATTTCAATAAAATCTGCACCAGGAATAGTAAACCGCTATCTATAAATATTGTTCCAATCAACTGTATCTTTAATTTTCATCCCAAAAACTTTATATACTCAAGTGTTTGATAGGAGACAAAAAGAACAGACATATGATCCTTTTAATAGTTGATAATGTATATTTTCTTGAATGAAACTCTGATGATAAAGAGTTTGATATATTAGCAATGTTATACCAATTCAATTTGTTTTTTACCGTATAATCCTCATCATATCTTCGGATAATTCATATTTTTTGAGAAAATAATCATCCCAATTGTTCTTTTTTTCAAATCTCTTTATCCGTGTATGGGCATTATAAAAAGCATCGACAAGCACTGTGTAATGAGTTCCCGCCATCTCTATTTATTTAAGAAAAAATTTCAAAATCAAGTTTTTATAAATTGGCTCTTTTTTGCGTTACATTCAGCACATTTTCCAGAAACTCTTTTAAGTCCATTGATGTTTGCATAGTATTTTATATCATTTGTTTCAGTTTTTGCCTTACACCTCACACAGTATATGAGCGCCATTTATAAAAGAAAAAATTTAAATTGAGTCATCGTAACCACCTAATCCATTAAATCTGATGTCGATGGCTCTAAAACTTAATAACAACATCTTCTTTAAATTTATTAAAGTTTTCTTCTAATTTTTGAAATTTGACAGCATAAGAATCATTGTATTCAACAAATTTATGACCAATATTCTCAAAAAGTTTTCGTAGCATCTAAACTAAACTTATCAAAAGACTCTTTAAATTTAGTAAGTTTTTCATTAATTTCACCAACATCGTCTACTGATCTTTTACTTCTTTCATCAAGTTTTTCATAGACTTCTGTTGTAAAATCTTTATCATGCTGTTTTATGATTCTCATAATTTTGTTTTAGTTCATTAAACATTTTAATAGGATCTTCTAATTGAATCATTACAACAACATCAAATGGATTAATTTCCTTTACTAACACTGCTAATTCTTTTTCCTTTAAAATCTAAGGCATTTTTAACATTCGGATCATGTAAATCAACAATATCGATGTTTTTTTCTGATAATTTTAGAGGTTTTTAAAATTTGTTCTTTAACAACAACATCATGTTTGTCAATACCAGGTCGAACACCGACAATTCTTTTTTTATTAGCCAAACTAACATAATTCTTTTCAACTTTGATCGCTTTCAGTAATTTCATCAGCTTTTTCGATATGAGACATTAAATTGGTAAATAATTTTTGTACACCATCATCAACTTCTTTTTTCCAATGTTTTTATTTTATCAACAACTTCATTTGAACTCAAGAAAAATTTGCAAGTTTGTTATCATATTCCTGCTTTAAAATCTTCAATCTCGACAGCAAACATATCTGAATCTGGAAGGTTTTGTAATAAATTTTCTAACTTGTTATCAAACTCATTTCTCAAACTATCAAAATTCAAACTATTATCTACATTTTGAATAATTTGTGTTCCAAATACGTCAAAATATTTTGTGAATCCATATTTATTAAGCAATAATTTTGTTAACAACTTCCTTTTAAAAATCCTTTTACCATTACTCAGCTTCATTCAAAAACAAAAACACATAAAATGGACCACAAATTTGGGGTGGATCTTTATAGTCATTGAATCTGTGAAAGTCATTGTAGTAGACCGCTTGATTTTTTTTCAAATAATTTAATCAATTCTATATGGTGGTTTAGTCCTCAAATTTCTTCCATACGAATCAAAATAACATGCATTCTTTAACATTTTAATCATAATAACAAATCCCAATGGCGTTTCCACCTTCCCATAAATCGAGTTCTAAATTCACAGATTCCACAATTCAAAATTTCTTAACTTTTTCAGGTAATGGTATCTCTACAATGAAGGATTTCCTCTAAAATGTTTAATATTTTTGCATGATTTCTTTCCAATTTCCCCGAATGTTAAAGGTTTTAAATTTTTTTTTCCAATGTTGTTGATTTCACGTTAAATTCAAAAGTTTTTTCAACAAATCGCAGATCCTGTAACATCTTCCAACCTACTTTACTCTAACCAAATTTAAAATGTTTCGGAAACAATAGGAAATCACATCTTTTTTAAACGATTGGAAGCAGCTTTTACGAACATAAGGAACAAACAACAATTTTTAACAAACTGGGAATATTATTTCTCCAAAATCTAATAAATCTTTCAACAAGTCCCACCATTTATTAAGTTCTTCTCAAACTGATTATAAGAAAATTTCTATTTCTTGGTTCCCTTTATATTGTTTTTTTTAATGTTTATTTTCGGCAGTTTTATTGTATTGTCTATTTATGTTAAAAAATATCTTATCTTCGCCCACACTTTTTTTTAGTTGATACCTATTTTTAAATTGAATACTAACGGGTTATTTTCTTCTTAAAAGTCAGATTTTAATTATTTTCTTTCTGATTTTTTGCTGAAATTTAACTTAGTTCCACCTCCATTTATATAGTTTTAAAAATTTTCAAGTTCTCTTCGATTCCCATTCCTAGTTTTCTCTTCGCAAAAACAATGCTCCAGTCTGTTGGGAAGCGCAACAAATCTTTCACCTAAACTAGCATACTTTTGATAAGAAAAATCTATTCCCAATTGCCTTATCCTTTTTGCAAAACTTTATCTGCTATAATGTCCTGGAGATTTGGTGGGGGAGTGGGTGGGGGGTGTCGTGTGGGGGGGGGGGAGGTGGGGGGGTGGGGGGGTGGGTGGGGCGCGCACCCCCCCAATATTAAATTAAGAAAGCTCTTCTATGTTTTTGCATTAAAAAATATCGTGATCTTCTGTTCCATAGGCAGCTTGATATCTAATTTATTTATACCAGTATCTTCCTCTTATTTAGTCTTTTTTTCGAGTTTTGTGGCCAGGCCCGCAGAATACTGATAAGTTTGGTACGTGTAATTCAAAAGGTAAATTGTTGAGTAAAATCGATTCAAAAGTCCACTACCCTCAATCAGAGAATGAAACTTATTGCCGGGCAAAAACTCGTGTTTTAAATATTTAATTCCATCAGGTTTTTCAAATCCATTTCAATCAAGTTTGTTCGAAATAAAAATCTTTAATATTAATCGCTTTCTTTTAATCGTTCAAAAAATTGTATGTTTCCAGCCTTATTCTTGAGCATAAATATAATTTATAATTTCCAAACTCGAGTTTTGTTAAATCCCGTCGATATATCTGTACTCACTCTTATTATCACTGTATTTTTCCTTATACCAGATATCCTTATTCGATTCGTTTTTTTTTCTCCCAAATTGAGTTATAATCAAATTGAGAATATTTTTTTAACCTTTACTTGAATCTTCTGGGTGTTTTCCTTAGTTTGATGGATCCATTATTTTTGTAAATTGAATCAGATTTTCCATAAAATTTCAGTATACTTTTTTCAAAGTCTTCTTCAGAATATAAACCGTCTTTTGGAACATCCAGTGCCTGTTAATAACTCTCCATAAACCTTGATTCCTTCATAAATGTTTTATTTTTCATTAATAATGATATCATTATTGCTCAAAATTCCACGGCAAGCAATTTCCAATCATAAAACTTTTCTTTTTTTCTGTCCCAATACAAACCAAATTTTATCATCCTTTGCTCTAGGAAAGAAATTTTTTAAAACCAATTTCACCAATTATTAATATCCTTTGTTATCCAGGACTTATTGGTTTCAACTATGGTAGAGTCCTTCAATGATATCGACGGTCTAAAAGGGTGTTGAAGATGGTAATTTTGGCAATATCAAACGCTCAGATTTCTGGTATCGAAATATCAGCAAAATTGTCCGTACAAACTGGAACCAAATTCATCAAATTTTTGGATTTATCGCTTAAAACATATTCAATTTTTGACCCTCAACATTTTTT
>NW_025778115.1:0-17500 GCF_021130785.1 Homalodisca vitripennis
TAAAGGGTTTAAAACCAAAAAAACCAAATACCCCCCAAAAAAAAAACAATTTTTTCCCTTTCCCAAAAAAACCCAAATTCCCCAAACCCAAAAAAAAAAAATTTTTGAAAAAACCCCCACCTTTAACAACCCCTTTTTTTTTTTTTTAAAAAAAATTTTAAAAATTTTTTTTTTAAAAAACCTTTTTAAAAAAAACCCCTTTTTCCCCCCCCAAAAAAAAAAAAAAAATTTTTTAAAAAAAAGGGGGAAAAATTTTTTAATTTTAATAAAAAAAAATTAAAAAATTTGGGGGGGGTTTGGGGGTTTTTGTTAAAAAAAATTTTTTTTTAAAAAGGGGGGCCCCCCGGGGGGGAAAAAAAGGGGGGGAAAAAAAAATTTTTTAAAAAGGGGTACCAAAAGGGGGCCCGGGGGAAAAAAAAATTTAAATTTTAAAAAGGGGGGGGGGGCCCGGGGGGGAAAAAACCCCCCAAAAAGGGGGGGGGGGCCCCAAAAAGAAAAAATTTTGGGGTTTTTAAAAAAGGGGGGGGGGAAAAAATTTTTAAAATTTTTTTGGGTTTTAAAAAATTTTTTCCCCAAAAAATTTTTTTTTTTTTAAAGGGAAAAAAAAAAATTTTTTTTTTTGGTTTTTAAAAAAAATTTTTTTTTAAAAAATTTTTTTTTAAAATTTAACCCTTTAATTTTTAAAAAAAAAAAAAATTTAACCCAAAAAACCCTTTTAAAAAAAAAAAAAAAAATTAATTTTTTCCCTTTTTTTTAAAAAAAAAAAAAATTTTTTTTTAAAAAAAAAATTTTTTTTTTTTAAAAAATTTTTTTTTAAAAAAAAATTTGGAAAATTTAAAAAAAATTTTTGGGTTTTTAAAAAAAAATTTTTTTTTTAAAAAAAATTTTTTAAAAAAACCAAAAAATTGAAAACCCCCCTTTTTTAAAAAAAAATTTTTGGGGAAAAAAATAAAAAGGGGGGAAAAAAAAGGGGTTTTTGTTTTTAAAAAGGTTAAACCAAAAAACTTGGGGGCCCCCTTTTTTTTTTAAAAAGAAAACCCCCAAAAAAATTTTTTTTTTTTAAAAAGAATTTGGGAAAAGGGAAAATTTTTTTGGGTTTTTTTTAAAAAAAAGGTTTCCCGGAATTTTTAAAAAAAAAAAGGGGAAAAGGGGAAAAAAAAATTTTTTTTTAAAAATTTTTTTTTGGGGGGGAAAAAAAATTTAAAAAAAAAAGGTTTTTTTTAAAAAATTTTTTCCTTTAAATTTTTTTTTAAAAAAAAGGGGGGTTTTTTTTTAAAAATTTTTTTGGGGGGGTTTTTTTTTGGGTTTTTAAAAAAAAAAACCTAATTAAAACCTAAGGGAAAAAAATTTTTTTAAAAAAAATTTTTTTTTAATTTAAAAAAGGAAACCCTTTTTTAAGGAAATTTTTTAAAAATTTTTCCCAAAAGGGGGTTTTTTAAAAAATAATTTTAAAAAAATTTTTCCCCAAAAAACCCCCTTTTTCCCTTTTTTTTTTTTGGGAAAAAATTTTAACAAAATTTTTTAAGGGGCCGGAAAAAGTTTTTTTTAAAAAAAATTTTTTTTTTTTGGGGGTTTTTTGGGGGGGGGGGGGGTTTTTTTTTTTTTTTTTTGGTTTTTTTTGGGGGGGCCCCCCTTTTTTTTTTTTTTTCCCCAAAAAATTTTTTTTTAAAAAAAAATTTTTTTTTTTTTCAATTTTTTAAATTTTTTTTTTTTTTTTTTTTTTAAATTTTTTTTTTTAAAAATTTTTTTGGGGTTTTTTTAAAAAAGGGGGGAAAAAATTTTTCCAAAATTTTTTTTAAAAATTTGTTTTTGGTTTTTTTTTTAAAATTTTTTAAAACCTTTTTTTTATTTTTTTTTTTTAAAATTTTTTTTTTAAAATTTTAAAAAATTTTTTTTTTTTTTAAAAAATTTTTTTTTTTAAAAAAAAAAAATTTTTTTTTTTTTTTTTAAAATTTTGGCCTTTTTTTTTTTTTTTTTTTGGGGGGTTTAAAAAAATTTTTTTTTTTTTTTTCCCCTTTTTTCGGTTTGGGGGGGGTAAAAAACCCCCCCCCTTTTTCCCCCCCCCCTTTTTTTTTTTGGGGGGGGGTTTTTTTTAAAAAAATTTTTGGGGGGGTTTTCCCCTTTTTTCCCCCCAAAAAATTTTTCCCAAAAATTTTTTTTTTTTTTTAAAAAACCCCTTTAAAAAAAATTTTTTTTTTTTTTTAAAATTTTTAAAAATTTTTTTTTTTAAAATTTTTTTTTTTTTTTTAAAAATTTTCCCCAAAATTTTTAAAAAATTTTTTTTGAAAAAAGGGGGGGTTTTAAAAAAAAAATTTTTTTTCCTTTTGGGTTTTTAAAATTTCCTTTTCCCCCCTTTTTTTAAAATTTTTAAAAAAATTTGGGGAAAAAAAAAGTTTTAATTTTTTTTAAAAAAAAACAAAAATTTTAAACCCCGTTTAAATTTTTCCCCGGGGCCTTTTTTCCCCCTTTTTAAATTTTTTTTTTTTTTCCCCCCTTTTTTAAAAGGGGAAATTTTTCCCCCCTTTTTGGAAAAACCCCCCCTTTTTTTTTTTTTTTTTTAATTAAAAAAAAATTTTTTTAAATTTTGCCCGGGGCCCCCGGGGAAAACTTTTTGGGGGTTTTTTTTTTTCCTTTAAAGGGGGGGCCCCTTGGGGTTAAAATTTTGGTTTTTTTTTTTAAATTTTTCCCCCCCAAAAAAAAATTTATTAAAAAAGGGTTTAAAAAAACCTTCCTTTTTTTTTTCCCCAAAATTTTTTTTCCCCAAAAAAATAAATTTTTTTGGTTTTAATTTTTTTTTTTCCCCCAATTTCCCCAAAAAATTTTTTTTTTCCTTTTTTTTAAAAAAAAAAGGCCCCCCCTTTTTTTTTTGGCCCCGTTTTTAAAAAGGGTTTTCCCCCCCAAAAAAAAAAAAAACCCCTTTTCCCCCCCAAAAAAAAAAAAAAATTTTTTTTCCTTTTTAAATTTTTCCCAAATTTTTTTCCAAAAAAACAAAAAAAATTTTTGGGGGAAAAAAAATTTTTTTGGGGGTTTTTTAAAAAAAAAAAAAAATTTTTTGGGAAAAAACCCCAAAAAATTTTTTTTGGGGGCCCAAAACCCAAAGATTTAAAAATTTTTTTGGGGTTTTTTTGGGTTTTTTTTTTGCCCCTTTTAAAAAAAAAGGGGGGGTTTTTGGGGGAAAAAAATTTTAATTTTTTGGGGGGGTTTTTTCCCCTTAATTTTGGGGAAAATTTTAATTTTTTCCTCTTCCCCTTTTTTTTTTCCCCCCCTTTTTTTTTTTAAAAAAAAATTTTTTTCCCCTTTTTTTTTAAAAAGGGGGAAAAAAAACCTTTTAAAAATTTCTTTTTTTTCCAAATTTTTTTTTCCTTTTTTTTTTCCCCCTTTTTGGGGTTTTTTTAAACCCCAAAAAAAAAATTTTTTTAAAAAAAAAGTTTTTAATTTTTTTTTTCCCCCCTTTTTTTTTAACCCCCCCCTTTTTAAAAAAAAAATTTTTGGGGCCCTTTTTTTTTTTTTGGTTTTTTTTCCCCTTCTCGGTTTTTTTGGTTTTTTCCTTTTTTGAAAAATTTTTTTCAAAAGGGGGTTTTTTTTTTCCCCCCCCCTTTTTTTTTTGGGGGGAAAAAAAGGGGGGGTTTTTTAAAAAAAAATTTTTTTTCCCCCCTTTTTTTTGGGCCCCCAAAAAATTTTTTTTTTTTTTTTTTTGGGGGGGGTTAATTTTTTTTTGGTTTTCCCCCCAAAAAAAAATTTTCCCCCCCCTTTTTTTTTTTTTTTTTAAAAAAAAAAAAAAAAAAAATTTCCCTTTTTTTAAAAAACCCCCCCCTTTAAAAAAAACGGGAAAAAATTTTTTTAAAAAAAAATTTTTTTTTGGGAAAAAAAAAGGGGAAAAAAATTTTTTTAAAAAATTTAAAAAATTTTTTTAAATTTTAAAAAACCAAAAAAATTTTTTCTATTCCCCCTTTTTTTTTTTTTGTAACCCCCCTTTTTTAAAAAATTTTTTCCCCCAAAAAGAAAAAATTTTTGGGGTTTTTTAATTTTTTAAAAAAAAAAAAGGGGGAAAATTTTCCCCCCTTTTAAAATTTTCCTTTTTGGGAAGGGGAAAAGGCATTTTCCCCTTTTTTTTTGGGTTTTTTTAAAAATTTTTAAAAATTTTTTTTTTTTTTTTTTTTAAGGTTTTTTTCCCCCCCTTTTTTTTTTTTTTTTTTCCCAAAAAAAAAAACCCCAAAAAATTTTTTAAAAAACCCCCCCGGGGAAAAATTTTTTAAAAATTTTTTTATTTTTTAAAAAAAAAATTTTTTTTTTTTTCCCCATATTCAAGGAAAATAATTTTTAAAAATTTTTTTTTTTTTCCTTTAAAAATTTTAAAAAAATTTCCATTTGGGTTTGGGGCCTTTTTTTTTTTTTGTTTGGGCCCCGGGGGGGTTTTTTTTTTTTTCCCGGGAAAAATTTAAGTAAAAATTAAATTTTGGGGGGAAAAAAAAAATTTTGGGGGTTTTTTTTTTTTTTATTTGAAAATTTTTTTAAAAAAATTTTTTTTTTTTTTTTTAAACCTTTTTTAAAAATTTTTTTTAAAAAACCCCCTTTTTTTTGGGGTTTTTTTTTCCCCAAAAAATTTTTTTTTAAAAAAATTTTTTTAAATTTTTTTTTTTTGGGAAAAAATTTTTTTTTAATTTTTTCCCAAACCCCCTTTTTTGTAAAAATTTTTTTTCCTTTTTCCAAAAAAATTTTTTTTTTTTTTTTAAAAATTTTTTAAAAAATTTTTAAATTTTTTTAAAAATTTTTTAAATTTTGGGGGAAAAAAAAAAAAGGGTTTAAATTGGGGTTTTTAAAATTTTTTTTTTTTTTTTTAAAAAAAAATTTTTTTTTTTGGGGTTTTTTTTTTGGTTTTATTAAGGGTTTTTCCCTTTTTTTTTTTCCTTTAATTTTTTTTTTTTTAACCAAAAAATTTTTTTTTTTTTTTTTAAAACAAAATTTTTTTTTTATTTTTTAATTAATTTTTAAAATTTTTTTTTTAAAAAAAAAAATTTTTTTTGGCCCAAACCCCCTTTTTTTTTTTTTAAAATTTTTTTTAAAATTTTAAAAAAATTTTTTTTTTTAAAATTTTTAAAATTTTTTTTTTTAGGGCCAAAAAAATTTTTTTTTTTAAAAAAAACCCCTTTTTTTTTTTTTTAAAATTTTTTATTTTTAAAAAAAAACCAAAATTTTTTTTTTAAAAAAAAAGGGGTTTTTTTTTTTTTTTTTTTTTTGGGAAAATTTTTTTTAAAAAAAAAAAAGGGAAAAAATTTTTTGGATTTTGGGGAATTTTTTTTAAATTTAAAATTTTAAAAAAAAATTTTTTTTTTTTAAAAAAATTTTTCCCTTTTTTTTTTTTAAAAAAAAAATTTTTTTTTTAAAAAAAAAAAAATTGAAAAAAAAAACTTTTAAAACCTTTTTTTAAAAAAAAAAAAAAAATTTTTTTTTTTTTTTTTCCTTTTTTTTTTTTGGGGGGGAAAACCCAAAATTTTTAAAAAAAATTTTTTAAAGGGGGGATTTTTGGGAAAAAAAAAAGGGAAAAAAATTTTAAAATTTTTTTTTTTTAAAAAATTTAAAATTTTTGGGTTTTTTTTTGGGGGAAAAAAAATTTTTTTTTTTTTTTTAAAATTTTTTTTTAAAATTTTTTTTAAAAATTAAATTTTTTTTTTTTTTAAAAAAAAGAAAAATTTTTTTTAAAAAAAATTAAAAAAAAGGGTTTTTTTATATTTAAATTTTTTTTTTTTTTTTTTAAATTTTTTTTTGGGGTTTTTTTGGGGGTTTTGGGGGTTTTTTTTTTTTTTTTTAAAAAAAAAAAAAAAAAAATTTGGAAAAAAAATTAAATTTTTTTAAAATTTTTTTAAAAAATTTTTAAAAAGGAAAAAAAACTTTAAAAAAACCCCCTTTTTTTTGGTTTTAATTTAAAAAAATAAAAGGAAAAAATTTTTTTAATTTTGGGTTAAAAAATTTAAATTTTTTTTTAAAATTTTTTTTAAAAAAGGGGGAAAAAAAAAAAAATTTTTTTGGGGTTTTTTAAAAAAAATTTTTCCCCCCCCAAAAATTTTAAAAATTTTTTTTTTAAAAAAGGGGAAAGGGGGGAAAAAAGGGGGGGTTTTTTTTTTAAAAATTTTTTTAAAAATTTTTTTTTTTTATTTTAAATTTTTAAAAAATTTTTTAAATTTTTTAAAATTTTTAAAAAAAAATTTAAAAAATTTTTTTTTTTGGGGTTAAAATTTCTTCCCCTTTTTTTTTTAAAAAAAAAATTTAAAAAAATTTTTTTTAAAAGGGGAAAATTTAAAAATTTAAAAAAATTTTTTTTTTTTTTTTTTTGGTTTTTAAAGGGGGAAAAAATTTTTTTTTTTTAAATTTAAAAACCCTTTTTTTTTTTTTTTTTTTTTTTTCTTTTAAAAATTTTTTTTTTTTTTTTTAAAAAAAAATTTTTTAAAAAAACCTTTTTTTTAAAAAAATTTAAATTTTTTTTTCTTTTGAAATTTTAAAAATTTTTTTTTTTTTTTTGGGAAACCCCTTTTTAATTTTTAAAAAAAAAATTTTTTTAAAAAAAAAAATTTTTTTTTTTTTTATTTTTTTTTTTTTGGGGGTTTTTTTTTAAAAAAAAAAATTAAAAAATTTTTTAACTTTAAAAATTTTTTAAAATTTTTTTAAAATTTTTTTTAAAAATTAAAAATTTTTAATCAAAAATTTTTTGGAAAATTTTTTTAAAATTTTTTTTTTTTTTAAAAATTTTTAAAAAAAAGGGGGTTTTTTTTTTTTTTTTTTTTTAAAAAAAAACCCCCTTTTAATTTTTCCCCGGGGTTTTTTAAAAAAAATTTTTTTAAAAAAAAAATTTTCCCGGGGGTTTTTTTTTTTTTTTTTAAAAAAAAAATTTTTTTAAAAAAAAATTTTTTCCCCTTTTTTTAAATTTAAAAAAATTTTTTTGGCCAAAGAAAAAAATTTTTTTTCCCTTTTTTTTTTTTGGGGCCCCTTTAAATTCCAAAATTAAAAAAATAAAAAAAAGGGTTTTTTGTTTCCCCCTTTTTTTTTTAAAAAATTTTTTTTTAAAAAAAAGGCCCCAAAAAAAAAAATTTTTTCCCCCCCAAAAATTTTTTTTTTTTTTAAAAAAGGGGAAAAAAAAATTAATTAAAAGTAGGGGGGCCCCCCAATTTTAAAAATTTTAACCCAAAAAAATTTTTTTTAGGCCCTTTTTTATTTTTAAAATTTTTTTTTTTTAAAAAAAAATTTTCCGTTTTTTTGGGGGTTTTTTTCCCAATTTTTGGAAAAAATTTTAAATTTCCCCTTTAAAAAAATAAAAAAAAATTTTTTTTGGGGGAAAAAAAAAAAATTTTTTTTTTTAAAAAATTTTTTTCCTTTTTAAAAAATTTTTCCCCCCTTTTTTCCCCCTTTTTTAAAAAAACCCAAAAAAATTTTTTTTCCCCCCTTTTAAAAAAAAATTTTTATTTTTTTTTTTTTTTTTTCCCCCTTTTTTTTTTAAAAAAAATTTTTCCCCTTTTTTTGGTTTTTTTTTTATAACTTTTAAAAAATTTTTTTTAAAATTTTAAAATTTTTAAAAAAAAAAGGAAATTTTAAAAAAAATAAAAATTTTTGGTTTTTTTTAAAAACCCGGTTAAATTTCCCAAAAAAAAAAAAAATTTTAAAAAAAAAAAAATTTTTTTTTTTTAAAAAAACCCTTTTTTAAAAAAAAAAATTTAAAAAAAATTTTCCCTTTTTTAAAAAATTCCCTTATCTTTTTTTTTTAAAAAAAAAATTTAAAAAAATTTTTTTTTTAAAAAAAAAAAAATTTTTTTAATTTTTTTTAAAAAAAAAAATTTTTTTCTTTTATTTTTTTTTTTGTTTTTTTTTTAAAAAAACAAAATTTTTTTTTTAAAATTTAAAAATTTTTAAAAATTTTAAAAAAAATTTAAAAAATTTTTAACCCTTTTTTTTTAAAAAAAATTTTTTTAAAAAAAAAAAAACCAAAATTTTTTTTTTTTTTTTTAAAAAAAATTTTTTAAAAAGGGCCCGGGGTTTTTTTAAATTTTTTTCCCCCTTTTTTTCCAATTTTTTTTTTAATTTTTTTTTTTAAAAAATTTTTTCCCCAAAAAAAAAGCCCCAAAATTTTTTTAAAAGGAAAAAGGGTTTTAAAAAAAATTTTAAAAGGGGCCTTTTTTGGGTTTAATTTTTTTTTTAAAAAAAAAACCAAAAATTTTTTAAAAAAAATTTTTCCCAAATTTTTTTAAAAAATTTTTTTTTTTTTTCCAAAAAAAAAATTTTTTTTTTGGGAAAAAATTTTTAAAAATTTTGGGAAAAAAAAAAAAAAGGTTTTTTTATTAAATTTTTAAAAAAAAAAATTTTTTTTTTCCCCATTTTTTTTTCAAAATTTTTTTTTAAAAAAAAAATTTTCCCCTTTAAAAAAATTTTTATTTAAAATTTTTTTTTTAAAAAAACCTTTTTTTTTTTTTTTGGGAAAAAAAAATTTTTTTAATTTTAAAAAAATTTTTTTTGGGGTTTTTTTTTGGGGGGGGGGGTTAATTTTTTTCCCCCTTTTTTTTTTAAAAAAAAAAAAAAATTTTTTAAAAACCCCCCCAAAAAAATTTTTTTTTTTAAAAAAAGGTTCCCATTTTAAAATTTTTTTAAAATTTTTTAAAAAAACCTTTTTTTTTTTTTTTTAAAAAAAGGGTTTTAAAAAAAATTAAAAATTAATTAAAAAACCCAAAAAGTTTTAAAAAAATTTTTTTTTTTTTAAAAAAATTTTTTAAAAAATTTTTTAAAATTTTTTTTTTTTTTTTTTTAAAATTTAAATTTTTTATTTTTAAAAAAAATTTAAAAAATTTTTTTTTTTAAATTTTTTTTTTTTTTTGGTTTTAAAAATAAACCCCCTTTTTTTTTTTCCTTTTTTTTAAATTTTTAAAAAAAAAAGAAAAAAAAAAAAAAATTTTAAATTTTTTTAAAAAAAAATTTTTAAAAATTTTAAAGGGGGGGGGGTTTTTGTTTTTGGGGGGAAAAAAAATTTTTAAAATTTAAAAAAAAATTTTTTTTGGGGTTTTTTAAAAAAAAAAAAAAAAAAATTAAAAAAAAGAAAAGGGGGGAAAAAAAAAAACCCAAAATTTTTTTTTTTTAAAAAAAAAAAGGGTTTTTGGGGCCCTTTTTCCCCTTTTTTTCCCTTTTTTTTTTTTTGGGTTTAAATTTTAAAAATTTTTTTTTTTTCCCCCTTTTTTTTAAAATTTTTCCCGGGGGTTTTTAAAAAAATTTTAAAAATTTTTTCCCCAAAAAAAAAAATTTTTTTTTTTAAAAAAAATTTTTAATTTTTTTTTTTAAATTTTAAGGTTTTTTAATTTTTTTTAAAAAAAAAAAAAAAATTTTTTTAAATTTTAAAATTTTTTAAAATAAAAATTTTTTTAAAAAAAAAAAAAATTTTTTTTTCAAAAATTTGGTTTGGGGGGGGAAAAAAAATTTTTTTTTCCCTTTTTTTAATTTTTTTAAAAATTTTAAAAAAAATTTTTTTTTTAAAATTTTTTGGGGGGGTTTTTTTTTTTTTTTTACTTTTTTTTTCCAAAAAAATTTTTTTAAAAAAAAAAAAAAAAAAAAAATTTTTAAAAAAAAAACGTATTTTTCAAAAAAGGGTTTTTTTTGGAACCCCCCCCCAAAAAAATTTTTTTAAAAAAAAATTTTTTAAAAAAAAAAAAATTTTTTTTTTTTTTTAAAAAAAAAAAGTTATTTTTTTTTAAAAAAAAAAAAATTTTTTTTTAAAAAAAAATTAAAAATTTTTTAAAAAACCCCCCCCCCTTTTTTTAAAAAAAAAAAATTTTTTTTTAAAAATTTAAAAATTTTTTGGGGTTAAAATTTAAAAAAAAAAAGGGGGGGGGTTTTTTTTTAAAAAATTCCTTTTTAAAGGAAAAAAAAAAAAATTTTTTTAAAAAAATTTTTGAAAATCTAATTTTTTGGGAAAAAAACAAAAACCCCAAAAAATTTTTTCCTTTTTTTTTAAAAAAAAAAAAAAAATTTTTTCCCCCTTTCCCCCAAAAATTTTTTTAAAAAAATTTTTTTAAAAAAACCCCCCTTTTTTTTTTTGGGGGAAAAAAAAAAAATTTTTTTCCCCCCCCGGGGGGAAAATGGGGAATTAACCCCCCAAAAACTTTTTTAAAAAAAAAACCCCCCCCCCCAAAAAAAAATTTTTTTAAAAAAGGGAAAAACCCCCAAAAAAAAAAACCCAAAAAAAAAAAAAGATGAATTTTTTAAAAAAAGGAAAAAAAGGGGGGGGCCCCCCAAAAAAAAAACCCCAAAAAAAAACCCTTTTAAAAAAAAAATTTTTTTTGGGAAAAAAAAAGGAAAAATTTCCTTAAAAAAAAAATTTTTTGTTTTGGAAAAAAAACAAAAAGGGAAAAGGGGGAAAAATTTTTCCCCCAAAAAAAACCCCCCAAAAAAGGGGGGGCCCCCCCCCCGGGGGAAAAATTTTTTTTTTTTTCCCAAAAATTTTTAAAACCCCCAAAAAAAAAAAAAACCCCCCGGTTTGGGGGAACCTTTTTTAAAAAAATAAAGGGGGCAAAAAAACCCCCCCCAAAAACCCCCCGGGGGGGGTTTTTCCCCCAAAAACAAAGGAAATTTTTTTTCCCAAATTAAATTTTTTATTTTTTTTTTTTTTCCCCCCCCCCTTTTTTTAAAAAAAGGGCCCAAAACCCCCAAAAAAATTAAATTTTCCCCCCCAAATTTTTTTTTTTTAAAAAAAAAAAAAATAAAAAAAAAGGGCTTTTTTCCGAAAAAATTTTTTTAAAAACCCCCTTTTTTAAAAAAAACAAACCCCCCAAAAAACCCCCCCAAAAAAAAAAAAAAAAAAAATTGGGGGGCCTTTTTTTTTTTTGGGGGGGAAAAAAAAATTTTCAAAAAAAAAAAAAAAAAAAAATTTTTTTTTTTTTTTGGGGGGGGGGGGAAAAAAAAAAAAAAAATTAAAAAAATTTTTTTTTTAAAAACAAATTTTTTCCCGGTTTTTTTTTTTTAAAAACTTTAAAAAATTTTTTTTTTTTTTTAAAAATTTGGGTTTTTTTGTACCCGGGTTTTTTTTTTTAAAAAAATTTTTTTTTTGGGTTTTTTTAAAATTTTTAAAAAAAAAATTTTTAAAAATTAAAATTTTTTTTTTTTAAAAATTTTTTTAAAAAAAGGAAAAAAAAAAAAAAATTTTTTTGGGAAGGGGGGGGAAAAAAAAAAAGGGGGTTTTAAAAATTTTTTTTATAAGGAAAAAAAGGCCCCAAAAAAAAATTTTTAAAAAAAATTTTTTTTTAAAAAAACCCCCCCAAAAAAATCCAAAAAATTTTTTTTTCCCCTTTTTTCCCCTTTAAAAATTTTTAAAAAAATTTTTTAAAAAAAAAAAGGGGTTTTTTTGGGGGGGGAAAAAAAAAAATTTTTTGGGGGCAAAAACCTTTTTTAAAACTTAAAAAATTTTTTTTTTAAAAAGGGGGAAAAAAAAAATTTTTAAAAAAAAAAAATTTTTTTGGGGGGTTTTTTCCCCCAAAAAAAAATTTTTTTTGTTTTTCCCCTTTTTTTTTTTAAAGGCCCCTTTGGGAAAAGGGGGTTTTTTTTTTTAAAAAATTTTGGGGGAAAAAAAAAAATTTTAAAAAGGGGGGCCCCTTTTAAAAATTTTTTTTTAAGGAAAGGGAAAACCCTTTTTTAAAAAATTTTTTTTAAAAAATTTTTTTTCCAAAAAAAAAATTAAAGGTTTTTTTTAAAATTTAAAAATTTTTAAAAAAAAATTTTTTTTTTAAAAAAAAAAAAAACCCAAAAAAAAAAAAAATTTTTTTTTTTTAAAAAAAAAATTTTTTTTTAAAATTTTTTTTTTTTTTTTTTTTTTTTTTAAAAATTTTTTTTTTAAAAAAAAAACCATATATTTTTAAAAATTTTTTTTAAAAAATTTTTTCTTTTCCCCTTTTTTTTTAAATTTTTTTTTTTTTTTTTAAAAAAAAAAATTTTTTTTTTAATTTTTTAAAAAAAGGGGGTTTTTAAAATTTAAAATTTTTCCAAATTTTTTTTTTAAAATTTTTTAAAAAAAAACCTTTATTTTTTAAATTTTTTTAAAAAAAAAATTTTTTCCCCCCCCCAAAAAGGGGTTTTTTTTTTTTTTCCCCTTTTTTAATTTTTTTTTTTTAAATTTTTTTTCCTTAAAAAAAATTTTTTTTTTTTTAAAGGGAAATTTAAAATTTTTTTTTTTTTTAAAAAAATTTTTTTTCCCAAAAAAAATTTGGGAATTTTAAAAAAAATTTTTTTTTAAAAAAAAAAAAATTTTCCCCCCCAAAAAAAAAAAATTTTAAAAAAAAAAAAAAAAATTTTTTTTTTCCCCCCTTTAAAAAAAGGGGGGGGAAAAAAAAAAAACCAAAAAAAAAAAAAAAAAAATTTTTTTAAAAATTTTTTTTCCCCCTTTTTTTTTTTTTTTAAAACCCAAAAATTTTTAAAAAAAAAAAAAATTTAAAAAAATTTTTTTTTAAAAAAACAAAAAATTTAAAAAAAAAAAAAAAAAAAGGGTTTTTAAAAAAATTTTTTTAAAAAATTAAACCCCAAAGGAAAAAACCCCAAAAAAAAAATTTTTTAAAAAAAAAAACCAAAAAAAAAAAAAAAAAAAAAAACAAAAAAAAATTTTTTTTTTTAAAAAAAAATTTTTTTTTTACAAAAAAACCCCTTTTTTTTCTTTTCCAATTTTAAAAAATTTTTTTTTAAAAAACCAAAAAACATAAAAATTTTAAAAAAATTTTTAATTTTTAAAAAAAAAAAAAAATTTTTTTTAAAAAAAAAAAAAAAAAGGGCCCCCCCAAGGGAAAAAAAAAAAAATTTTTTAATTTTTTTTTTCCCCCCCCAAAAAAAAATTTAAAAAAATTCCCTTTTTAAAAAAATTTTTTTAAAAAAAAAAAATTTTTTTTAAAAAATTTTTTAAAATTTTTTTTTTAAAAAAAAATTTTTAAATAATTTTTTTTTTCTTAAATTTTTTTAAAAAAAATTTTTAAAAAATTTTTTTTTAAAGGAAAAAAAAATGGGGTTTTTTTTTCCAAAAAAATTTAAAAAAAGGGGGGTTTTTAAAGGAAAAAAATAAAAAAAAAAAAATTTTTTTTTTTTTTTCCCCCTTTTTAAAAACCCCCTTTTTTTTTTTTTAAAATTAAATTTTTTTTGGTTTTTAAAAATTTTTTTTTTTTGGGGGGGAAAAAATTTTTACCAGGTTTTAAAAAAAAAACTTTTTTTCCCAAAAAAACCCCCCCCAAAAACCCGGGAAAAATTTTAAATTTTTTAAAAGGGGGGGTTTAAAAAAAAAAATTTTTTTTAAAAAAAAAATTGGGCCCCTTTTTAAAAAAATTAATTTGGTTTTAAAAAGTTTTAAAAAAATTTTTTTAAAATTTAAAAAATTTTTTTTTCCTTTTTTGGGGTTTTTTTTTTTCCCCCTTTTTTTTCTTTTTGAAAATTTAAAAAAAAAAAAATTTTTTTCCCCCCCTTTTTTTTTAAAAAAAAAAATTTTTTTTGGGAAAAATTTTTTAAAAAAAATTTTTTTTTAAAAAATTTTTTTGGAAAAAAAATTTTTTTAAAAAAAAAATTTTTTAAAAAAAATTTTTTTTTTAAAAAAAAAAAAAAAAAATTAAAAATTTTTTAAAAATTTTAAAAAAAAAAAAATTTAAAATTTTTAAAAAAGGTTAAGGGAAAAAAAGGTTTTAAAAAACCAAAAATTTTTTGGGGGTTTTTTTTTTTTTGGTTAAAAAATTTTTTAAAAAAAAAAAAAAAAAAAAAATTTTTAAATTTTTTAAAAAAAAAAGTTTTTAAAAAAAATTTTTAAAAAAAAAAGGAATTTTGGGAAAAAAAAAAATTTTTCCCTTTTTAAAAAATTTTAATTTTTTTAAAAATTTAAAAATTAAAATTTTTTTTAAAATTTTTTTTTTAAAAAATTTTTTTTTTTTGGGGTGTTTTTTTTGGTTTTTTTTTGGGGGGGGTTTTTTTTTGGGAAAAAAGGAAAAATTTTGGGGAAAAAATTTCCCAAAAAATTTTTTGGGGAAAAAAAAAGGGCCCCCCCGGGGGGGTTTATTTAAAAAATTTTTAAAAAAAAAATTTTTAAAAAATTTTTTTTTTTTAAAAATTTTTTTTTAAAAAAAAAAAAAAACCGGGTTTTTTTTTAAAAAAAAGGGGGGGGGGTTTTTTTTTCCTTTTTTTTAAAAATTTTTTTTTAAAAAAAATTTTTTTTTTTTAAAAAAATGGGAAAAAAATTTTTTTTTATTTCCCAAAAAAGGGGATTAAATTTTTTTTTTTTAAATTTTTTTTAACAATTTTTTTAAAAAAAAAATTTTTCAAAAAAAAAAAAAAAATTTTTTTTAAAAGTTTTTAAAAAAAAAAGGGAAAAAAGGGGGGTTTTTGGGGAAAAAAAGAAAAAATTTTTAAAAAAAAAAATTTTTTTTTTTTTTTTTGGGAATTTTAATTTTTTAAAAAAACCCCCCCCGTTGAAAATTTTTTTTTTTTTTTGGGAAAAAGGGGAAAAAAACGGGGTTTTTTTGGGGTTTCAATAACCCCGTTTTTTTCCCCAAAAAAAAAACCCCCCTTTTTTTTTTTTTAAAAAATTAAAAAAAAAAAAAAAAAATTTAAAAAAAATTTTTTTTTTTTTAAAATTAAAAAATTTTTTTAATTTTTTTTTTTAAAAAAAAAAAAAAAATTTTTTTTTTTTTAAAAAAAAAAACCCAAATTTTTTTTTAAAAAAAAAATTTTTTTAAAAAAAATTTTTTTTTGAAAAAATTTTTTTTAAAAAAAAAATTTTTTTTAAAAAAAAAAAAAAAAAATTTTTTTTTTTTTTTTAACCCAAAAAAATTTTTTTTTCCAAAATTTTTTAAAAAAAAAAAAAAAAAAACTTTTTTTAAAATTTTTTAATTTTTTTTCCCGGGGGGTTTTTAGGTTTTTTTTTTTTTTTAATTTTTTTTTTTTTTCCCCAAAAAAAAAAATTTTTTCCCCTGGGTTTTTTTTTTTTTAAAAAATTTTTTTTAAATTTCAAAAAAAAAAAAATTTTTTTTTAAAAATTTTTAAAAAAAAAAAATTTTTTTTTTTAAAAAAAAATTTTTAAAAAAAAAATTTTTTAAATTTTTTAAAGGGTTTTTTTTAAAAAAAAAAAAAGGGGAAAAACCCTTTTTTTAGGGGTTTTTTTAAAACCCAAAAAATTTTTTTTAAAAAAAGGAAAAATTTTTTTTTTTTTTTTTTAAAAATTTTTAAAAAAATTTTTTTTTAAAAAATTTTTAAAAAAATTTTTTTTTTTTTAATTTTTTAAAATTTTATTTTTTTAAAAAAAATTTTAAAAAATATTAGGTTTTAAAAAAAATTTTTTTTTTTGAAATTTGGGGTTTTTTAAAATTTAAAAATTTTTTTTTTTTAAAAAAATTTTTTTTTTTTTTAAAATTTTGGGGGGGTTTTTTTTTTTAAAAAATTTTTTAAAAAAAAAAACCGAAAAAAGGTTTTTAAAAAATTTTCCCCCCGGTTTTTTTAAAAAAAACCCCCCCCGGGAAAAAAATTTTTTTTAAAATTTTTTTTAAAAAACCCCCTTTTTTTAAAAAAAATTTTTTTTAAAAAAAGGGGGGGCCCCCAAATTTTAAAAAATTAAACCCCTTTTTTTAAAACCTTTTTAAATTTTTTTAAAAAAAAAGGGGGGAAATTTTAAAAAAAAAAAAAAAGGGGGAAAAAAATTTAAAAATCCCTTTTTTTTTTTTTTAAAATTTAAACCGGGGAAAAATTTTTTTTTTTTTTTTCCCGAAAAATTTTTTTTTTAAAAAAAAAAATTTTTTTTTTTTTTAAAGGGGGTTTTTTTTTTTTTCCCCCCCCAAAAAAAAAAAACCCCCCGGTTTAAAAAAAAATTTTTTTTTTTAAAAAACCCAAAAAAAAAATTTTTTTTTAAAAAAAAAAACCCCAAAAATTTTTTTTTTTAAAATTAAAAAACAATTTTTTTAAAAAAATGGGGAAAATTTTTAAAGGGGGGTTTTTTTAAATTTAAAAAACCCGGGGGGGGGGAAAAACCCTTTTTAAAAAAAAAATTTTTTGGGGGGTTTTTAAAAAAAAAAAAAATTTTTTTTTTTTAAAAAAAAAAAAAAAAATTTTAAAAAATTTTTAAAAAATTTTTTTAAAAAAAACTTTTGGGAAAAAAAAAAAAAAACCGGGGGAAAAAAAAAGAAAAAATTTTTTTTTGGAGGGGTTTTTTTTAAATTTTTAAACCTTTTTTTTTTAAAAATTTTTAAAATTTTTTTGTTTTTTTTTTTTTTTTGGAAAATTTTTCCGGGAAAAATTTTTTTTTAAAAAAAATTCCCCCCAACCCAAAAATTTTGGGGGAAAAGGTTTTTCCCCCTTTTTAAAATTTTTTAAATTTTTTTTTTTTAAAAAACTTTTAAATTTAAAAATTTTTTTTTTTTCCCCCCCCCCTTTTTTTTTGGGGGAAAAACCCCCCTTTAAATTTTTTAAAACCCCCCAAAGGGAAAAAAAAACCTTTTTTTTTTTTTTTGGTTTTTTTTAAATTTTTTGGTTTTGGGGGGCTCCCAAAGGGGGGGGGGTTTTTGGCCCCCGGGAAAAGGGGGAAAAAAAAAATTTTTTTGGGGGTTTTGGGGTTTTTTTTTTAAATTTTTTTGGGGGTTTTTTTTTTGTGGGTTTTTTTTTAAAAAAAAAAAATTTTTTAAAAAGGGGGTTTTTTTTTTTTAAAATTTTAAAAAGGGGGCCCAAAAAAAAAAAAAAATTTTTCCCCCCGGGTTTTTAAAAAAAAAAGGGGGTTTTAAAAAAAATTTTTTTTTCCCCCCCTTTTTTAAAAAAAGGGAAAAGGAAAAAAAAAAACCCTTCCCAAAAAAAAATGTTTTTTTTTTTTTAATTTTTTTTTTTTTTTAAAAAAAAGGGGAAAAAAAGGGGAAAAAAAACCCCAAAAAAATTTTTTTTTTGGGGGAAAAAACCCCCCCTTTTTTTTCCAAAAAAAAAATTTATTAAAAAAATGGGGGGAAAAAAAAAAATTTCCCAAGGTTTTTTAGTTTAAAAAAAAAATAACCCAACCCCCCCAAAATTGGGGTTTTTTTTTTTTGGGGGGAAATTTTGGGGGGTTTTTTTTTAAAAAACCCTTTAAATTTTAAAAAAAAAAACCCCTTTTTTTTTTTTTTTTAAAAACATTTTTTTTTTTTTGGGAATTTTTTTTTCGGGGAAAAAAAAAAAAAAAAAATTTTTCCAAATTTTTTTCTTTTTTTTTTTTTTTTTAAAAAAAAAAAAAATTAAAAACTTTTGGGTTTTAAAAAAAAATTTTTTTTTCCCCCCCAACCCAAAAAAAAAAACCCCCCAAAAATTTTTTGGGGGGTTTTTTTTTTCCCTTTTTAAAATTTTTTGGGGACCTTTTTAAAAAATTTTTTTTGGGGGTTTTTTTGGGGGGTTTTAAAAAACCTTTTAAAAAGGGTTTTTTCCCGGGAAAACCCCCCCCCCCAAAAAAAAAAACCCCCCCCCCTTTTTTAAAAAAATTTTTTTTTCCCCCCAAAAATCCTTTTTTTAAAAA
>NW_025778115.1:22500-27105 GCF_021130785.1 Homalodisca vitripennis
ATGTAAGAAAATAAATGAAGCTAACATTTTCCATTACTGTTTACTAATCATCGAAATCAGTTTTTTGTTTTATTAATTTCTAAGTGGAAAACGCACAGAATAACAGCTGATCAACAATGGTATTCTGTACTGTTACGTTTGAACTGTGTATTAGTGGTGTTTTGCAAGCTACAGCAGGAGATCGGGTTATGCAAATCGTGTTATTAAATGCAATTTTTCTGTGAGTTATAATTCGATTGTTTATTCAGCGAAAACATGCCTTACTTATTTACATCAGAGGAATAGGCTGATATGGTTTTTATTTTGGGTTACTGTAATGGTAATGCTAGAGTTGCTGCTGTAGAAGAATATGAACTACGTTACCCTAATAGGAGGATTCCAGATACCAAAACAATTTCAGGAACTTTTCGTACTCTTCGGGAAAACAGGATCACTACCAAGTACTAGAACCAATTATGAACGAGCTGTCCAACTTGATGATGACATTGTTATTAATGCTGTTCATCGCAGTCCAGGTACACGACGTATTTCTAGGCGGATAGGAGTTTCGCAGTCAACGGTGTTGAGGTCACTTAATCGAAACAAATTTTATCCGTTTCATAAACAAAAGGTTCAACATCTACAGCTAGGGGATGGTCCGCTTCGCTTGGAGTTTTGCAACTTTTTGAATATTAATAATCAACTCTACAAGCGTATTTTGTTTACGGATGAGGCACAATTCCCTCGGGATGGTGTCAATAACTTGCACAATGAACACTCGTGGGCAGAAGAAAATCCACATGAGGTAGTGGAACAGAACTTTCAACACCGATTTAGCGTCAATGTCTGGTGTGGCCTTTTGCACAATCGGCTGATTGGACCTTTCATATTACCTGGACGCCTAAATGCTGAGTTCTATTTGCATTTCCTTCAAGAAGAGTTTCCGCAGCTGTTAGAGAATGTTCCTTTACATCTCAGACACAATTTGTACTTCCAGCATGACGGAGCACCTCCCCACTTTCCCACACTGTCACGTGCCGTTTCTGCTTACTTAAATCATCAATTTCCTGGACACTGGATTGGTCGTGGAGGGCCTCACCCTTGGCCACCAAGATCACCAGATATATCTCCATTGGATTATTGCATCTGGGGATGGATGAAAGATATTGTATACAAGACAAAAGTGAATTCTCGTGATGAATTAATTGCCCGTATTATGGATTCGGCTGTGCAGATACAGGGAAGTCCTGAAAAATTAAGAAACGCAAAAAAAAGCAATAAACAAACGTGCTGCAAAATGTATTGATAATGATGGCCTCACTTTCGAACATCTATTATAAAAAAGTGCGTACGGTTGGCCCTACCTGATTAATTTTGCTTAAAACTAGTAATGTATTATACTGAATAAAATCGATTTTTTTGTACTTATTTCTGTTTTATTTTAGACTTTGATTATATCAATTTTCTCAGAATTAAATTCTCTACAATTAATGTTAGTTAATTTTATTTATTTATTACCAATTTAACAAAGTTATTGTACATCAAACTTAAAAAAAACATTGTATCGTGCTCCAATTTTTTGCATTTAACCCCGAATCCCTCAAAAACTACTACAGGTAAAGTTCTAAAACCTATTTTATTAGCTTTATCAGGTAAAAATACATAAGAATCCACGATATTTCTAACTTATTTAACCTTTCCAAAAGTTCAGTATGGCTTTATTTTACTCTTTACCCAGGAATTCAGGCGAAATCTTTCGCTAGCTGTAACTCGCTAACGAAGCGTTTTCGGACCTATGTTTATATAACATTTTTTCATTATATTTACTAGTAAAATGTGCTGTAGAAGTGGGGGGAGAACTTCATGAATCACCCTGTATATATATATATATATATATATATATATATATATATATATATATTATATATAATTTCAATACACATTGAATCGGGTTCGACTCCCGGCGGAGCAAGTACTTTTTGCGATTCAATGTGTATTGAAATTAAATAAGGCTATTGCCATTTATACAATTTTACGTATATAAATCCGCTGGATTTTTTTCTTTGGGGATACCTCAAAGATAAAGTTTATCGTACTAAGCCTCGAGATTTGGCGCACCTAAGAAATCTCATAGTCCAAGAAGCTCAAGATATTCCTCGTGACTACCTTCAAAATGCAGTGGATGGTTTTTACAACCGCCTAGGACATTGCCAGACGATGGGAGGGGAACATTTTGAACACTTACTTTGATCACAGGTACTTAAAAATTGGTGTTAACTTGTAATACTTAATAATTTACATTGTTCAATTGTTTTAAAATTAAAATAGCTATAACTACTGAATGAATCCACCTTTTGAAGTCCGGTTTGCGGAATTGTACTCTGCTAAGTAAGACCTTTAATTTTATACCAAACTTGACCTATGCTGCTGTTTAAGAATTTTGTCTGACTCCTTGTGGACCGTCCCCAAAGGGATTATCTGGTCGGTAATTGGGCAGATGTGTGCGTTACTATCACCAGTAAGCACATGTGAACTTTGGTATTTCTTTCTATTGTGGTTCAAAAATTAAAAAAGAGGTTCCAGACTTAATTGTCACCCTGTATATATAAATAATGGTTTTATCTTCACTCAATAAAAAACTGTTATTTTATTTTGACTCCCCCAAAGGGATTATCCGGTCGGTAATTGGGCAGATGTGTGCGTTACTATCACCAGCAAGCACGTGTGAACTTTGGTATTTCTTTCTATTATGGTTCCAAAATTAAAAAAGAGGTTCCAGACTTAATTGTCACCCTGTGTGTGTGTGTGTGTGTGTGTGTGTGTGTGTGTGTGTGTGTGTGTGTGTGTGTGTGTGTGTGTGTGTGTGTGTGTGTGTGTGTGGTGTGTGTGTGTGTGTTAAAAACTGTTTTCATTCTTTTCTTTAACATAATTATCATTATACTTTTCTAAATTGTAGTTTTTACAACTTAAACGAATCTAAATGGGAGATTTCAAAGAAAATCTGTAAGAATAGTAATATAGGGCGGGTTATTGGTTTACGGATTATTATATTAAGAGTTTGTTCTAAGAATTTAAAAGTAATAGAGCATTACTCTGCTCCAGCCATCAATTGATAAAGAACTTATTAATAATTTTTAACTGCTGATTATTTAAATTAGCTAATTATTGCAGTTAAAGTTACATGACCATGTTTAAATTTTTAATACTTGCTATAAAATTAGGTTGTATTCATTTTGGTCTAAAAGTTCCTATTCCTATAAAAGCGTAGTAAAATTTTCTTTTTTTGTTATTATCTTTGGAATTTTTTGAATGGGTCACATCTTGAAACCTAAAGAGGAAAGTAGGATTTTGAAAATTCTTTGTCATGTGTTACGAATGCATGACACAGCGTTTTGAGGACAGAACACATTTTACATTCGCTGGTTTGTATGTGCTCTTGACTCCTAAAGCTCGTGATTTTGTGCTCAGGACTTGGATCATGTGGAATTACAACGCATGAGTTAGACTCTAAGTAGCTTTCTGGTATGTTTAAACTATAGTTTCTTTTCTTTACTTTTTCATTTAATTGTCTCCCACATTACGAAGAAATCAGATTTCAATCCACGAAACGTGGTGGTGTACATTCTGGAACATATAATAATGGTAAATGTCCAAAATCCTACTTTCATTTATAGCCATTCGTCGTCAGTAACAAACCTGGAACTAACATAAATTCTGGAAAAATGTTTTGAAGATGTCTTTAATAGTTAGCAAAATTTCAATTTTATCTTTACTTAATTAACAAATTAAAAAATATTCATACTGCCCTAAACCAAGAAAGTTATAATCACTTATTTTTGTCTTGTTTGACGAGAAATAATTTGTAGGGAAGATAAGTAATGCATTTCATTCTACAGCATTAATCCGTATATTTATTAACATATTATTTTTCTGTGCTTTTCTCATTCAAAATTACCTCGTCCAGTGTCTACTATTTAGCTTATTTAAAAAGGATTTATATTTTAAAGAACATTACTTAAGTCTTATTTTTAAACAAACCTACTAATAATAAAAAGAGTGTTCTCAAACAATCAAATTCTTCAACAAAAAGTTAAGAACCTGAAATTTTAACTTCTCTCAGAAGGATATTTTATTAGGATTTTTCAGCTAATACATAGATTGGCGGGTAGCAGGCAATTTACCTTTGCTAACAGCGTTTATTCTGCTGCAGGATGGTTGGACCTGATTTGATAACGTTTTATCTTAGTAATATGTTAGTTTCTGTTCATCGTAAAACTACCATTTATGACGTTAAAGTTAATACTTCTATAGAAGCATATTATAATTAGCACACGGGTATACTATAAGTAAAATATAATATTCCAAATAATGATAGAACTGCTAATGGTTAGTCCAAACAACAGAACATGATCTCATCAAAAGTTTAAAAATTTCGAAAAATTGAAACAGAAAACTTTTGAAAATATTACTAAATCACTAGCTAGTATTTACATTTGTATTTACATTATCCTACTTAATTAGGAAAAAAATTGCAGACAGCTTGTATAAGAGTATCAAATAAAAACTTAAGAATGGGAATATTCAGATTTTAGTGACAGAAAACATAGTTCCATTAACAAAATTTTA
>NW_025778116.1:0-76477 GCF_021130785.1 Homalodisca vitripennis
ACACTGGTTGCCCGCAGTGCGCAAAGAAAAATTTGAAACGTTGGTTTTTAAAGAGTTTTATTGTGAGGTTGAGGCTGTTGAGAAGTATTGGACACAGTATTATGATATCAACAAAAGCCTGTTGTTCCAAATCTTCGCTTGATCTTGCACCACTAACAAGGTGCACTTCACACATGATGCACAGCGCTGACCTAATTATAACCACTGATCCCCCACGTGGGAAGGATGGCTGAATACTAACATTAGGTGGCCGACGATGACGAAGATACGAGTCTTGTTAGGCAAAGCCACCAGAGCGTGACAGAAGCTCTCGCTTGACTCCTTAATGAAGTATAATTGGCCAGAACAATCCTGGCATCGACAAGTGACGGAATTATTCTCACATAGATACAATTAAAATCGTAATCACATGCTGCAACCGTCTTCTATACACTGAGTCACTATTCTGACGGACAGTTCATTGTAGATTCTTCACTTGCGTGTTCTCATTTCTCAACAAGCGTATTTTTTCAATGCCCAAATTATAAAGATATCATTCTTCAGACCGCTTCAGAAACTGTCTTAGAATTGACGAAAGCTCGACAATTTTTGTCATACTTGCATGTGCTGCATTGTGTTAAAACCCGCAAAAGCTGAATTTTGCATAACAGGAAAAGGCAAACCTCAAAATAGTAATATCCGTGTACATTCATTTCTTATTGCACTAACGAACGTGACTGTCTATTGACTAAACGCATAATTTATATCAGATTTGTGTTAATCTTACTCCGTACAAATGTTGCTCTTATCAAACAACATAATAAGGACCAGGACAGTTCGGAGTGTAAGTTCAAATTCCAGACCTCATCAAATACAAAATAACTTCCTACGAAAATGGCATATTCCTTTAAAATCATAATATCTAATTAAACGTGTGTCTTTAAATCAGTATTTGAATGTATTTAGGAAACAATAATTTTAGATTCTTATATTATTTTTCTTCAAATATGCCGATACTGTATATCACTGTAGCCTGTGCTGGTGTGATGTGTGAATTGTGATTCTCGTACTCGTGACTTGTGCTCGGGACTTGCATCCTGTTGCAGTGACAAGAGGTTTTTTGGTATATATGAAACCTTCTCTTTTCTTTTATGTTCTTTATTTTTATGTGTATAAATACCTCCCGCACCTGACGAAGAGGATAGATTCCAAACCTCGAAACGTTGTTATACCTAACGCCCTGCAAGTGTTGCCATATGTGCGATTTACACAAGAGCTACTGTTCGTACATGTGATCGTCTCTGTTCAAACACTGCCCGCTCTGTACGCCCCGAGTCCAGGACTGAGGACACCCCCCAACTTGTACGAGTTCACCGCTCATCTAATCTCTCTCATCACATTTGATCAGATCTGATGAGGAAACCAGTCAACAGGGTTGCCCTCTGGCGCCGGCCATCTCACTTCCTGTCTCCGCCCATCGCTGGGCCGGCAAGCCGGCACTGCCCAGGCATCAGAAAACACTTAAAACAGTTCCAACGTACAAAAGGGACAACTTGACAAATTTTTAAGTCAAGTAAAATTCACCATCTTAAGATTGTAAACAATTATAAATAAAAAATAGCAGCAGTTAGTGGGTCCTCTCACTTTGATTTAACCCTTTGAGTGCCAAGTATGTATTGAGCAGGTGTACTGAAAAGTGTCAGGTATTTTTCTAGTGGGTGCACCTACAAGTGCCAGCCCTTTTTAAGGCCTTTTGCAAGGTTTCAGTAGAAAATTGACAGTTTGGTTATTTAATAAGCTTTCAACATACTTGTTTGTAATTTTTGTGTTTGAAAACTCTGCCTAATTATAAACATAAAATAACAAAGTTACCGTACCATAAAATTAAATTTAGGAATATCAAAAATGGACTTACGTCAAAAAAATTCCAGAATTTATTTAAATTTCATTTTTTAACCTAATTATCATTACCAAAAAAGTCATATCCTTTCGTCCATATCACTGGATAAGTGTATTCAATTGTCTATAAATTTTTGAAAAATTAAATCCTTATCTTCAATAATGAGTAAGTTATACAAAATTTAAGAAACTAAATGCAATGTTGTTTCCGGTAGCCATGTAAACCAAAGATGTTTTATATGTGAGTTCTAGATTGATTTTTTGTTAAAGTCAGTTGATCGGAAGTGTACTATAACAATTTTATTTTGAAAAGAACAGTTCTTCATAAATAATTTCATATAATATTGGTTTTTATAAATATTAAGTTTTCGATTTTTAGTATTTTTTTTCCCCCGAAAGTACGGCACTTTTCGGCCAACTTTTGGACGTCCGGTAAAATCGAACGTTGGGATTCAAAGGGATAAATGATAGCAAGAAGATCTCAACGTGGCCAAATTTACTTTATAAACTCAATTTTATTGAGGTTCCGACAGGAACTTCTTAATACCGTTATCTTACTATTCACCTGTGCAATAATTCTTGAAAGGAAGGTCCTAGGGGCTTGCAACTTTGTCCAGATTCCTCTTGGTTCCCGGAAGAAACACCTTAATTCCAAAATGTGATAAAAATTATAGATTTAAAAGCCAAAAAAATGAAAGTCTAACACCTTTACGTTGGTGGTATGAATATCTTGTTTTAGCAACGAGAAACTCTCTGAAATATACCGAGTCCAATCGTTTGGCATAACACAACGATAAGAAGTTATTTTCTTAATTTGCTTGGCAAGACTTTCATTGCGTTCTGCTGGGTACTTCTATAGTCCATTATATCAGTTTATTTCGATTGTAATTATTTACAAAGTTATTCATAATATGAATTGTAATTTTGCCACACTACAATAGTAGTTTGTCTGATCAGTGACAATTGTTGATAGCCACAAACAAAGCCCACATTTAGATTAGACATGAAACTTTGTATCACTGTACCACTCATCCACTCATGATTAAGAGATTTTAGGATTTTATAATGATGATTTAATCTATAATTCCTGCAGTCTTGTATCAATTGTAATTTTATTAATTCGAGAAATTAGGAAAATTAAAAGACAAAATAATATGAGGTAACGTGCATAAACTGCCTAAAGAAAGTAGAGGGTACACTGCCGCAAGTGAGCTATAAGAACTGTCATGAACATCGTTCAGGGTTAACGATCAAACTACCTACACTGGGCGCCCTGCTAGTGCTCAAGTAACCACACACACGTGTTTGTTGTGCTGGTACTGTCAGTTATAGTTACAGTGTAGATTATTTACAAGGGAATGATCAAATCACAACATCGATAATGGAGATGGTGACACAAAGCAGAGAAAGTAGAGGGTACACTGCCGCAAGTGAGCTATAAGAACTGTCATGAACATCGTTCAGGGTTAACGATCAAACTAACCTACACTGGGCGCCCTGCTAGTGCTCCAAGTAACCACACACACGTGTTTGTTGTGCTGGTACTGTCAGTTATAGTTACAGTGTAGATTATTTACAAGGGAATGATCAAATCACAACATCGATAATGGAGATGGTGACACAAAGCAGAGAAAGTAGAGGGTACACTGCCGCAAGTGAGCTGTAAGAACTGTCATGAACATCGTTCAGGGTTAAACGATCAAACTACCTACACTGGGCGCCCTGCTAGTGCTCAAGTAACCACACACACGTGTTTGTTGTGCTGGTACTGTCAGTTATAGTTACAGTGTAGATTATTTACAAGGGAATGATCAAATCACAACATCGATAATGGAGATGGTGACACAAAGCAGAGAAAGTAGAGGGTACACTGCCGCAAGTGAGCTGTAAGAACTGTCATGAACATCGTTCAGGGTTAACGATCAAACTACCTACACTGGGCGCCCTGCTAGTGCTCAAGTAACCACACACACGTGTTTGTTGTGCTGGTACTGTCAGTTATAGTTACAGTGTAGATTATTTACAAGGGAATGATCAAATCACAACATCGATAATGGAGATGGTGACACAAAGCAGAGAAAGTAGAGGGTACACTGCCGCAAGTGAGCTGTAAGAACTGTCATGAACATCGTTCAGGGTTAACGATCAAACTACCTACACTGGGCGCCCTGCTAGTGCTCAAGTAAACCACACACACGTGTTTGTTGTGCTGGTACTGTCAGTTATAGTTACAGTGTAGATTATTTACAAGGGAATGATCAAATCACAACATCGATAATGGAGATGGTGACACAAAGCAGAGAAAGTAGAGGGTACACTGCCGCAAGTGAGCTGTAAGAACTGTCATGAACATCGTTCAGGGTTAACGATCAAACTACCTACACAGGGCACCCAGCTAGTGCTCAAGTGACCACACACACGTGTTGGTTGTGCTGGTACTGTCAGTTATAGTTACAGTGTAGATTATTTACAAGGGAATGATCAAATCACAACATCGATAATGGAGATAGTGACACAATGCAGAGAGAGCTCAGTATAAGTTCGGTCATTACTGACAATCTGGGTTAACGATTCAAACTGTCTATGTACCCATACACTGAGTGTACTGGTTTTGTGGTGTACTTTACCTCACATACGCTTGCGGTTATGTGAGTGTAAATGATATCGTCTTCTCAAATTGGGTAACATCCTGCAGACTATGTGCTACTATATCTTAGGGTCTGACTAGCATCTTATTTCCTCATGACTTTTATATCGTCTATATTCTTGAGATAATGTCCGATTATACGAAGCTTAATAACCACTGCAACAAAGACTTGATATATTCAATCAAACAGTCATGTATTTATGTGTAAAGAGTATGATAAAAGATAAATACATTTTACCTGATACAAATTCCTGAAAAATTCCTTACAGAATCTAAACAAATTACTCCATACAGTACACAATACTACATAATTTTGCAACTGTTTGTAATTAATGACAAGGAGAGGTCAATGCAGAATGCCAGACTTGCTGTTTACCTGGTGAAAATCTTGCATACATTCTTGATGTGAACAATCATCATGAAAGTCCATCAGAAAATTAGACACATCACGTACAGAAAAATTAATAATTTTATCTAAATTCTCCTTTAGAGCGGAAACGTCATTTTAGCATTGTGCACTTTATCTTAACCAAAACAACGCAGATAGCCAAAATAAGAACAATAAGGATAAATCAATGAATCGAAACAGTTCAAGTTTTACATTTTGAATGTAGGACATCTTGGTATATCCTTATTAATGAGTGTTAGACTTAGTTCACTCCCCCCCTTCAATGTCACCTATCTAGCACACGTAGCCTATTAGTTATACAGTGTGAGTTAAAAGTATGGATACACTCTGTTTAGTTTTTGATGGATTAAGATGGTAGGGTGGAACTCGGGACATCTTTCTGGAAAATAGAAGTGCACTTTCTAGTCCCTGTTACAACTACAGGGGTGTCCTCAATTTCATTGTCTATCGTTGTCTCCATTGAAGGTTGAACAGGATTAATCCATGATTTTAACTTAATTAATTTCAATGAGCTGGTATTTTGCACTGACTTGAGATAGAAAGCTCAAGTTTCCAATGTTCTTCTTTTTTCATAACCTTTCAAATGAGGTGTGATTTAATGGGTCTTTACATTTAAAAATGTTGAGCCCTCCCCAAAAAAATCCCATTTTGGAGAAAGTTGTACAGTGATTAAGAAGGTCACTTCTATTCCCTAGAAAGGTGTCACGAGTTCCATCCCTCCATCTTTATCCATCAAGGACTAAACAGAGTGTATCCATACTTTTAACTCACACTGTATTCAATTTATATAATACATGTACGGCATTTTAATTTGCTAACGTTCAATTTTCCATTTGGATAAGCCAACATGGCGTTTCTGTATAATATACCTACTTAGCCTACGGTACAACCTATTTTCTTCTCTTCATGGTGAATTAGAAACCCGGCAAAGGGTAAAAATCCAAAGAGGATATTCTTCTATCCCTGACTCTCGCAAATTTTCCGGACAGTTAGCCAGCAATGAGGCGGAACCAAAGGTCGTGTACAAGGGTGTGACGTCAGACTCATGGTTCCACAAACCCACAATGTGTACACTCCACAGATGTTTAACTAAAAGAAACTGCACCTAATCTATATGATTTAGGTAATGATTTAAAATGACTCGATGTGAGTCATCTATTTGAACACATTGCCTGTACATTACATTGATTGCAGACATATATTTGAAAATTCTCTTAATGTAATATTGTTTATTAAAACGTCTAATACAATCGTATACTATGTCAATTTCTATGTATTCAAGGCAACGAGCAGAAATGTCGCATGATTTAGATGTTTCGACGTCTACAAGATTTGTGGCAACGTGCGTCCACAACGTGTAGCTACTGAAAATTACGAGCAACGAAAATACTGATAGAAGACCAGACGTCGAGACGGAACACGTCGTAGTGCTTTAGAACTTAATAATTATTTACCGATTTATAAATGTGACGTTACTGCAGCTGTGCAATATCACGCCTTAGGACCATTTGAATTTTTTTGTATCCATTGCCGTGCATTGCATTTCCCTGACGAAATGAGGAGGGTTTCTGATCGCATAAATAGAAATTCGTTTGGTGACTGTTGTGTTTGCATTTACGATTTTTAATGGAGCAACCCAAAAGTTTCAAATTAATCAAATAGAACGTCTTATTCAAATCGTCACCCATATTCGAAAGAGTCTCATAACAAAATATAAGAAAACATAAATACACCTTTTGCTGTAGCATCCCTGCAGAAGATGACAGGACTATAAATAGTCATGGCATTTATAGTTTTATCGTTTGCGGACAAGTACATCATTAAATGAATCCCAAAACATGATTTGCCAGAAAAAATACCGATCAGAGCTCGGTTACCTATTTTAATCATTAACTGAATAAGTATTATCCTGTATTTTCCGCTTAAAAAAAACACTTCTTTGTTAGTTTTTCTTTTAATCTACCGAGTGATCGTCTCCCGTGACGGGTGCTGAGTCTGACGGCGGAGGAGCAGCGCGGGTATATGGTCCATCAGCAGCTGCTCTGCCCCACCGGGTCCGGTCATTAGTTCCGAACACCTGCTCCCCGCGTCGCCCTCGGCTATTGTGGTCTGTCTGTCTGTCTCATCCTCACACTTCCTCTCAGGGCACAAGGACTTCATTTTCAGTCATAATACCATCTGCTGAGACAGACACATCTGTACATTATCACGGTCCATCCTTGAAGCGGCGTTTCTTTTCCCTGCGATAGACACTAGACACTGACTATTATTAGTGTTTGTATGGTAGAGTACATCAGAGCAATGTAGCAAAACCCTAACACAGATATTGAGCAGAGACCTGATACAGTGACAAAGTGACGAGAAGAAAGGAATCGAAGGAAAAACTTAACACTCTGGTACAAAAGGAATGGAAAGGAAGGTAATAATTAACGAATTAATGAAAACTTATGTAAGTTACAATTCTGAACTTTCTGTAGAACCCCAAGAGCTTGACTTCAAGATAGCGACTGTTTCAAACATTGTAACTTATAAAAAACATTACAACCGGACAGCCCAAAATGTCACGAAACTTTAAAGTAAAGCAAACATAAAACATGTTTATAACTTTATTAACTACACGAATGCATTGAAGCACGAATTAAGTCTAAAAGCACAAGATGTGTTTGGTTTTATTTCGAACCATTTAAATTTCCTGTTATTTCTCTACAAATAGAGTTTACGACAGTTTATAATAAATCTATCTCACCGGGTATAAAATATAAAGAAAAATAAATATTACATATTGCTTTTGTGATAACTGTTTGATCCAACGAGTTACAAAATTTACTGTACACAATGTAAATATTGTTTATCTAATCTGTAACATGTTTAATTATAAGCGGATAACATAATGTCATGTTAACTTTGAAATTATTAAAAGCTGTCTGTTTGTCCTTATTTTAGTACTGACAGTGCAAAACTCCTTCCAAAATGTTACTCTTTTTGTGTTAGTGTTAAGAGGAATGTATAAACGCAAGTCTCGTAAGTATCGAAATTCCTTTTTCCGCCGTATAATAACTAATAATGTATTTATTTCTTTAAACCTATATGTACTAATAAACTAAAACTAGTGCAGTAAAGTCCCAGGAGGAATGGAGGATTCACTTCAGGTTGATGTATATATTCCAGTTTCACCTACACTGGGTAGGCTACAGCAAACACCGACATCACTCATATCTGGACTACCCATGGATGTCCAGAAAGAGAATTAGCCTCCACTTATTCCATAATGTCCCTATTCCATGATATCTCGACAGGAATCGGCCCTTACACCAATCTTTACCGTCCTGAATATCCTGTCTTTCCTGGAACAAGCACTAAAGTCCTTTATAGACTAAGAGCAAAGAGCGGTTTCTTCAGCCTAGTGTGCTAAGTGAACAAATGAGCATTAAAATAACTACACAACACACACTAGTAAATCTTTTCTATTTCAATGTTTAGATGCGTATGTGCCACACTTTTAAAATTAAATAACTTTCATTGGTACATTCTCAAAAATGTGAAAACACTTTTTTTTGTTTTGTGTTAATATTGTTTGTACGAAAAAACACCCGAGATTGTTTCATTTCAGGCAGCTCGCTAAATTAGCTTCGGAAGAAATTCAGGGCCTGAGAGCATCATACAAACAATTGGTATTAAAACAATAAAAAATGATTTCACATTGTTAGTAACGTACCTATGAAAGTTGTTTGATTTTAAAGGTGTGGCGCATATGCATAAAAAAATAGCAGGGAACTTTTTTATTAATATGTAAATAAAACACAGAGTTGCCATTTAACCCAACATAAATAGAAATGTTTTTTGTGGTGTTGGCTGTGTCGTTGTGAATTCAATTACTAAATTTTGTTGATAACTGTATACGTAACCACTTCAATCTACAACACATTCATTGTGTAACCCTAAATACGAGTATACAAGCGGCGGAGATTGACATGCTCTAGTCCCGTAGCAGGAAGACGAACGCAACAATCGGTGGTGGTCAGTCCGGTCAGTTTCCGGAGAACACGCACTCAGCGTACTTTCCCTTCATTGGCCGCCCGGGCCCGCGCTCAGCACACAGAATGGCAACGAGCCCTAGAAAGTGGCCACCGACAAATCGTTTCGTTCCGTCAACCGTTTGAACCTCACAGAGACAGAAACACTCCCCAGCTGTCCCTGCGAGTGTCATCATCGCGCTCTGCCTCATCCTCTAAGGGATAAGGATTAAGGAAAATTGGGTAACTTGAGCAGCGAGGTCGAGCATTATTTTATTTAAAGTTCACTTCTCTATCCGTGTGTTGTTACTAAAATTACATTGATCGATCTCACTATAAAATCTCACTTCTTTTTTATCACGCTTTACGTGTGAAAATGTTGTAACAGATTCCGTATTGTTTATTCAGGGTGGGTCCGTGAGGACCGAATCCGCCAGGGCCGAATAGTGAAATTTTCCGCCAAGACCGAAAACGAAACTTTCCGTCAGCTCCGAAAATAATCCGCCAAGGTCGAAAAATGGACTTTCCGTCAGCTCCGAATTCTAACGTAAACATTCCTATAACCTCGAATACTTATTCGTAGAGTCCGCCAGCTCCGAAATAAGATATTGTCCGTGAGATCCGAATATGTAATATTCCGTTAACACCGAATCCTATAGGGACGAAAGCAGTTGCAATCCAGTAAGGCCGATAAAACTCAATCGTCCCGATAGGGCCGAAACTGAAGCATTCCGTCAGCGCCGAATTATAGCAGGAGCAGTCCGTTAACTCCGAATAAATACGTAACAGTCCGCCAACTCCGAATTGGGATTTTTCCGCCAAGTCCGAATCTGATTCTTTCCGCGAACGTCGAATATTGGACTCGCCCCCAAGCGGAGAGGTATGCGCGCAGTCGGTGAAATGGGAGGAGCTTAGTGGCGAGTCCGCCCAGGCCAGGGGGAATCACAGGAGGTCCCCCAATCACAGTGTTCCGGTTCACGAGCTCCTCATGCAGCGGCATAATGAGGTGATCGCAACCGGCGGAGAGAATGAGTGGTGATGGAGGGGCCCCTCTAGTGGTGGGAATAATCGAATGAAAATAACTGGTTAGTTCGGTTATTTTATTTTAACCGATTAGTCGGTTATTTTTGCTGCATCCAGTTAAATTAGTCTATAGACTAATTTTTCTATAAGTTAACTGGTTGTGAAGACTTAGTCTATATTTGAATTAATCGTTGATTCTGATCGGTTATTTAAAATTAGTCTTTAGATAAGTTTTTCTATCGACTAATTTTTCTATAAGTTAACTGATTGTGCAGACTTAGTCTCTACTTGAATTAGTCGTTGATTCTGATCGGTTATTTTAAATTAGTCTTTAGATTAGTTTTTCTACCGACTAATTTTTTCTATAAGTTAACTGGTTGTGAAGACTTAGTCTATATTTGAATTAATCGTTGATTCTGATCGGTTATTTTAAATTAGTCTTTAGATTAGTTTTTCTACCGACTAATTTTTCTATAAGTTAACTGATTGTGCAGACTTAGTCTGTACTTGAATTAGTCGTTGATTCTGATCGGTTATTTTTAAATTAGTCTTTAGATTAGTTTTTCTACCGAATAATTTTCTGCAAGTTAACTGGTTGTACAGACAGTCTCTACTTGAATTGCTCGTTTAGTATAATAAGTTATTTTTATTACTGAAATATCGTTTCTTTAGCGATTAACTATCGGTTAACTTTGGTGATTCGTAATTAAAATAAATTATAATTTTGCAATTTGAACGGTAATTATTTTGTAGTGTTATAAATGATATATGATAATATAACTTTTTAAAATGTTATGACTATAACGTATGCACAGAAAAAAGTAATAATACAATTACAGAATTTCGTTTTCAATTACGGTTCTGCCAGTGCGGGTTTGCTTGGAATTTTTTGATTGTATATTCAGGTCCGAACTCAGAACCGGGTTTTCGTACAATTTCTTTCTTCCGGAGGAGCCAGTCACACGTCTATATGAAGGGACTGTGTCTGGTGGGGGGACACGACGGGGCCCGACCGAATATCTTTTAACCAGGGCTCGCCAAAGCTAAGTACGGCCGTGAGTAAATTGGCCGCGCCGCGCCGCGTACCTGTCTCAACAGGAATGGTTCATTCCCCCACCACCGCCCCATCCCTAAACTGTGGATAGAATTTAAAAGGTAATCGGTTATTCATTCGACTAAAATAACCGATTAACGACAAAAATAACTGACTGGTTAGTCGGTTATAAAATCCATTCGGTTATCCCATCACTTCGTACAGGTCAGACTGCGGCGGGCTCCGCAACAGGAAGGTTCATTGTTCTCTCGCTCGCTCCATTGTAGAGAAGAATGTTATGTGATACATATAAATGACTCAATTAGTCCATCAATGAGTACAATTTGAATGGTATTTATTCTACGTCATAATTATGTTGGAAAAAGTGAACGACATTTTAAGAAATAATTTTAAAACTCACATGGAGCTTGAATATTGTATGAACATATTTAGAATAGAATTCAGAATAGAATATATTTATTTTTCGAAAGTAATTACAATCTATCACAACTAAAATAATCTGGTGCAAAATTATCAAAAAAGATGGTAATAATATTAATTCACATAATATAGTCTTAAATTTGACTGCAATTAAACTATACAATATCACAAATTATCATAATTAAAAGAATAAAAATACTATATATAAGTTTAAATGCAACACACATATTCTAGTATATATCCAATATATATTTACTTTCAAAAACATAGGGCCTCTAAGGCAAAGCCTGTGTAGAGGTTCCTTCTCCAAGATTAAACATTTTGCGCTACAAAGATTTTTTATATTTTATTTAACTACATAAATTCCCACTAAATAAATGCATTGTGGCAATATAACTTCAACAAACCTAGCCGCTTAGAATAATGTTTGTTTCTTTACGATATAGATTTAACACAAATTAAACTTGTATATTAATAAGGTGATCAATATTATCTTTTTTTAAAAGCCAAAACTTCAATTTTTTGCAAACAACTTAGCATTTGTACAATTTGCAATGCTTTTCGGAATAATATTAAAAATTCTAGGACCCATAAAATAATAACTTTTTGTAAAAAATGTCAAATTTGGCTTGGGTACTTCCAAACGTTCTTTACACCTTTACACATTTAATAACATCAAGTGTAGTCACATTTTCCTTCATCAATAAGTATAATCCTCATTATCATTATATTTCCACTACAATTATTGTACGTAAAATTTAGTTTTAGGAATTTGTGTTGAGTCTACACAGTCAATTCCTTGGTAATATATGCATCATATTTTCATTAGCACATCAACTTTATAGGCATATAGTTAATCGTTTGTTTACATGTGGCCTGTAGTTAATAGTTAGTTAATATCATTGTAGTTCTAGTATGGGCCGGGTATTTATAGAATACTAGCTGTTACCCGCGGCTTCGCACGCAATCTTAGAACCAAAGTCCTTATATTACTTAGTAAAAGCAATTATGATGTAGGCTAATATGATGGAAGTCCTATAAAAATTTTAATTTGTAGGCATACATCAGGTAGATATTATTTAAGTTCATGGTAAATAGTATCAGAGTTTAACTCAATTATTAAATCATGTTTGGCACATGTGGGAGCATTTCTGGTTAAAATTAATTATGTACATAACGTCACAGCTGAATCTGCCTTGTCATCCCGATCAAGAAAAGACAAATCTCAGATCATACAGGTCTCGGAAACTTACTTCGGTCAAAAAGCGTATATTTCTAGTCCTTGTCATATATTTCAGGTCTAAGATATTTCCAGTATTATAGTTTGAGTTTGCCTTGTTGTTCTGACGAAGAAGAAAAAGAATATATATATATATATATATATATATATATATATATAATATATGTTAGTAATATATTAACATATATTAAAGCATTATTTGATGTTTCAACTGATTTTCCTCAAAAAGGTTGAAAGAAGTTTAACCCTTTTAATTTTATAAAATATTAGGTATACAGTGCTTGGTCAGTAGTGAAATGCAGATAACATAGACAAAAGGTACATTGTAAAATGCACAATGGCACTGGAAATATCTTAGACTAAAAGAAGATTGCAAGTTCCGAATGTGGAAATTTTTTGACCGAAATAAGTTTTTGAGACCTACATCGTAACTTATATTATACATGCGAAAGTGAGTTTGTTTGTATATTAACATATAGGCCTATTTGTATTCCAAATTATGAAAATCCTCATCTTGGTCTCTGAAGTTGTATTGCAGCAAGGAAATGTATTCAAAGACCTGTTAAATGTAATGTAATGTGTGTAATGTATGTTTTGTGTAAACATAGTTTGCTGACGGTAGATACAATCATAGGTTTAACTATATAGTTTAACCACTATTTTCAATTTGGTTACATTTATAGGCTTGAAAACGTACTGAGAGCTTCATAGTAGCATCACTTATCTCTACATTTTCTGCAACCGCTGTTTAGCACTGAGTAAGAAAATATCCAGATAAGATAATAACAGTTTTTGTGAAAATAAACTCTAAATTTTAGCAAATGTTAATTTATTCTGTGCTTGGTCAGTACTGTGACGCTAATATAAAGGACAGAGTCACTATCTAACTTACTATAAGCTTAAATAAAGTTGGTTGTAAAACCCATCTTAGTTGTCTTGAGAGAAGCTTTTCCCTGCCCTGTATACATATTTTCTTGATCGGGATAGAAGACAAAAATTGTGGAAGAAAAGAATGCTAAGACAACATTAATTTATAATGGCCATATTTAATGTTACGATATTACACTTTTGACAGATTTTCTTTATCGTGGGCAACAAGGCATACTACATCGGCGTCGGAAATATAATTCACTCGAACAAGAAGTACTCGTGCACAAATAAAAAGCATACGAAATTGCAAGGCAATCCGTGAGTAACTTCTAGTGATATGATACATTCTATAATAATAATGATTCATTTCAACTTCTCTTTCATGAAGGATACCTCCAGGAAACTATATATTTTTTTACACCTTCATAAATTTATATGTTTTGCAATACTACAACCAAAGAAAATTAAATTTACTTTTCATTTTATTAGCGTGTTAGTACTTAAATAGTTTTAAACCTGTGAATCCGTTTTTATATACTTACCGTGAAAACTTATTATTCGATGCAATTCATCTATTGACATTATTTTGATCAAGTAACAGGATTCGCGGAGGTTGCATAAAAAATTGCTATTCTATGTCTCAGTTCATTCTTAAGATGCACTGTGCACAATCAGACAAACAATCGTACAAAATAGAGTTTGAAACTAAAATTACCTATAATAAAAACTCAGTCTCGTATAAATGAAGTTTCATGCAAAATTTTAAACCTTCATATGAAGTCTTTCTTGGCATATCTTCCAGATAATACATTCAAATTTTTTGTTCATTAAATTGGGTTTCATATCGGTGTTAAAATCATAAAATTCTACACACTAATTCACTATTAATTTACATATGTGTTGGGATAGTTAGGCTACATGCGTTAATATGTTAATGAGTTTATTTTTGAAATTTATTTATGTTGATACTGTCTCGTTTTTATCACGGTTGCCCAATGTAGTCTAAACATTTAGCCAAATCCCATGGAGTGACATGTACCATAATTTAACTTTAATTAATTTAATTTAGCTTTATGGTACAGTTTTAAGTTTGTAGGTTAGTTCGTTTTCGTGCGGACAGATATACAGACAGACAGACAAACTTACAAATTAAATTTGTTTAATCCCACAAGTTACAGGCCTCGTTAGAGCAGTCAGTGAAATGTGTATTATTATACTCTATTTAACTAACTTTTTGACTTTTTGTTTGTGCACTAATCTATATACACATACAAATTTAGAGATATAACGTACCGAAATGGACTCTTTAATTATTGATTTAGTATAATTACACTGAAAAGATACATATACTTATATAATCACTGGTGGTGACTTTTGTACAGTTTATTGATGACAAATCTATAGTTGAACCATTCCTGTTTTGTAAAGATCTCCCTGATACAACAAAAGGACAAGACATTTTTAATTTAGTTGATAAGTTCTTTGAAAATTCCAAAATATTATGGCAGTCCTGTTTAAGTGTCCCATTTATGGGTGGGCACTTCACAGGCTTTCTAACGTTAGCAAAACAGAAAAACACAGATATAGTTTATACACATTGTTTCCTACATAGAGAAACTCTGATTGCCATATCTTTGGCTTCTGGAATAAAAGTAGTACTCGACAGGTGTGTAAAGTTGACATACACAAAATAGCTTACCCACATTTTTCATATTATTCGTTAGTTCTTCGTAAGTTCCTGTTAGTTCTCACAAAAGTTTCGTTAGTTTAGCAATATTAAAAACTTTACAGCCTTAATTCAATGTGTCACCATAAAAATTAGCCTACCCAGATTAAATAATACGTTTTCAAAATTCATATCGTCAGTCCCTCGTTATTTTTCGTTACTTCAGCAATAATATCTATTTTACAGCCCTAATTTAATGGCTAGGCATACTTCACACCGTGAAAAAGTGGCGAAACAAGATTAATGGGTAATTAGATTGTAGTAACATCGATGCAAAATGCATTCCAGACAACATACATTTTTGGTAGGTTTTGTTACGTTTGTCATTCACCACCTTTGTTTTTATATTTAACGAAATATTAAGAACCCTTAAGTTTTCATTTCTGGCAATTTGGCCCACGCAAAATAGCCCATTCACTTACAACTGGTTGGATCCTTAGTATACGTTAGTTTTGCTATTCCCGAAGTTCTTTATGTTGTTATTGTAACGCCTTTGTTTATTATAACATAAACGCTATAAAATTAAAATTAAAATTAAATTAATTGGTTTGAACAAAATATTGCTTGTCATAGAAAATAGGTATTGTGAAATATTATGGTGGCTTGATAATTGAAATATTAAATTGTCCTATTTAAAACATTATTGTAGTTGCAATATTAATAAATACATATAACAAATGAGTTTTCGGATATTATTTTATTAAATAATAAACAAACATTATAATCCAAAGGAAGTATCATCTGTAATTTACAATTTTAATGAGCAAAATAATATTTTTGGCCCTGAACTATCCTCCCGAAGACTAGACTAAAGTTTGAACAGGCTATTATCATTAAATATGAAAGATTTTTGTTGATAAGTCTGCTTCGGAATTTATTCTTAAAGAAGTTCATGTTAGAAAATGCTGCTTTCAAACATACGTCAACCCATACAAAGTAAGAAGTTTCAAGGCTAGTTTTCTGGATATTTATTAAGACAAAGTAGACGTTTTGTCCAAAAGTATTGACATTACACTTTCTCTTTTTGATGTTTAACAAATGTATTTTCTTGGAAATCGATCATTTCTATCTTGAGAGCAACTTTATTACTCCCGAAAATATTTGCACCTTCATTGCTCCATTCATCAACAGAATCCAGAGAGTAAATGTTACTAAGGATGTCGACAACAATCTCAATTTTCTTGAAATCTGTGAATTTGTTTTCAAATTCCTTTTTAAGGTCCTTAATGAACGTTTTGTATTGGCCGACGTCAAACTTGTTGTCACTACTGATTATTTTTTAATTAGGGAAGTGCAGGCGTTCATTTTCAGGATCAATGTTAAAAAGATTTAGTTTGTGCAAAAAGCTTTTTACTTTTGTCAGGAACTGCCATGCAAGCTTTTCTTTGCCTTTAAGTTAGAGTTCAGATTATTGAATTGTTAAAGAATATCTGATAAGAAAGCAATGGATGTGTTTATTTCTTTTATTGCCAAGAAAACTTAAGTAGGTGATGGTTGATATCTGATCAATATTGAAAAGAAATGTCTTCGTCTTCTAAAATGGTAAAGAATCGTTGTAAAATGCAGTCTTTGCTTTCAACCTTTTAACCACACATTATTTTGCAACAACAGAACGTCATCTTAAGCGTCTACTTCATAAAGAAATATTTTCAATTCACGATGTATTGCACGAAGACAGTTTGTTATTTAAATAATTTCTTGCATTATTCTCTCAAGAATAGGATTGCGTTTGAAGAAAAGCGCAGTATGCTGAATGATATAGTGGTTTGGAAAAGAAATTTTCATTACTTTTCCATTGATTTTTAGTAGGTGAACTAGTCGTTTTTGACCCAATAATCGCTGGTGCACCGTCGGTAGTTAGTGATAAAAGCTTTTTAAAATGTAACTCATATTTAACGAAATAATCCATTACCGCTTCGATTATGTATTTCCCTGGGTTTTTCCTATTAACAACAAAATAACTAATAGCTCATCAACAAAAGTTTCTCTAATTTTATCCAAAAAACGTACAAATATAATGAATTGTGCTTCAACAGTAATTTTACAAGAGTCATCCTTAGCCAATATGTAATATTCGGAATTATATAACTATCCTTTCAAATAAAAATGATTTTATTCTACCAAAACATGTGTGTTTTTTTAGTGAATTTGCAGACAATGGAGTTTCAACACCATGTTTTTCCGTTATCACTAGAACATTGCCTACATCGGGCATGTGTTCCTTAATTATGTCAGTATCGTTGAATAGTTTCATGTGCTTAGCAAGAGTCCAAGAAATACGTAAAGAAGCCTCTCCACATTCCACCTGCTCAGTCATTGATTTGAGTTGAAGATACGTAGATTGACAGTAAACTTTAGATTTACTAAGATTACTGGCAGGTGTAAATATATCAGCATATTATTTGTGTTTGATCTCATAATGTCGTTTTATAATCCATCTTTTAAGTAACGCAACTGTTTTGTGACACTTCAAACACAATCGTACTGCTCTAACACGATTTGGTACCAATACGCGTGAAACAATACAAATCGGTCCATTCTGGCAAAAACTGTTAATTTTCGACTTCCACCTTTCTTGGAATACCTGATGATGAAACAGGTAGTATGTAAACCGTTTGAATGGAAGTACGATAAATATAGCCTCTATACAAGTATTTACATGAAAACGTATAATACTTATAAGAAGGTTAGAAAATTAAAGAAAATAATATCGCCTAAGAAATTTCAAATTTTAATTTCTCATGACGTATGGCCTAAAATGAATCCGATATCTAAAGTTTAAAAACATAATGAGTGACCATGTACAAGAAAGCGGGGAGTACTTCCATCTTTTGCTTCACCTGTACTCGACCAAGTTGTAAAAAAGAAACAGTAGAGCACGACTTGAAATTGGCCTTATTCGTTGTTCAACCTCTACAGCGGAAAATAGTGTTAACATTAACCAAGAATGTGAATAATGGAAATCAAGAAGTATTTTGTTTAATATTTTCCAACTTTTACTGGTTGTATTATACTACTATATTTTGCTCAATAAGTTAAAATAAATTAAGTTTCTTTTAAATGTAATTTTTTTCTTTCACTTACCCAAGAAAATTATATTATTTTAATAAATAATATAATTTTCCTGATTTTTGTTGTATAAGTACGTTTATAATCAAGTTACTTAAGCTTAATCAATGGCATAAAGTAATAGGTGTGCCGTTTTTTGTTTTTTGTTGTGTGCCGCGAGAAAAAAACCGTTTGGAAAACACTGATCCAGAATAAAAATGGAGGGTTAAGAAACGAGGTTTGAAAAAAGTATTGATTGTAACATACCAAGAAAGAGACTTTGCTTATTATAATCAAAAATCAATTTGATGAAATCACAACTGTGTAAACTTTATTAAATCTGTACACAATCTAATTGCCTTTGATGAAAAACTTGTTCCTTATAACGTCATAGTGACAATATATACCTACATATGGTTATTTAGTGGTATACATGAAAGTACCACTTAAATAAAGTTATGATTAGTTCATCCATCAATTATGAGATGAACAGATCGAACTACGTTATGTGATATTGAGACAAGATATTCCAGGACGTTGATCTCCCAACTACTGTTTTTTTCCGGTCAGGGTGTATCTATTTTCAGACATGTGATAAGAACCGTGAGAACCCCCGGTAGGGGGAGAGATAGTGGCCAGCATACCTACTGATCTAGCTTCCTTTCGAGTTCATCGCCTTTTCCCTCTTTTAAATCAAACTCTTTCCACTAATACTTGATTACTTTGAAAATCAATGAGCCTCTTCTTTTTGTCACACTTCATTCTATTTATCAGACAATTTATTGGACAATATTAGAACTCTGCATGTTGTGTTTAGAGAGCGATGTCTCTCAAGTTTAGAAATAAATAAAGCTGTCTAATACGCATATTTTATTTACACCTGAGGTAAGGCGGGAGGTTTTGAAAACAATGTACACAAATACACTATTTAATTGTAATTTAATGTGCAAATTTAAATCACTAGCTATTCATATTTTTAAAAGGAAAGGAATGAAATCAAATACTTTTCTTTTGTATGTATTATACTAATCTTCTGAAAGAATTCTTCGTCTTGTAAAGGACCAAAGAAACATTGCTCTATGTGACAATAACAAAACTATATCCTAGACAGACTAATTCCAAAAATTTTGTAATCGTATTGCTAATAAATTATATGCTTATTATGAGAAGTGTACGTATTGTTAGAAAACCTGAAGGCATTAGTTTTTCAGGTAGTTTTTTTTCCGATTTTTCTTTATCTCAAGCCGACCGAATATGTGACTTTCGTATTTAAAGAAACGTTCAGTCTATTCACATGCACATTTTCACATGAACAGTTGAAGGAAACGCTATTTCGGAGGCAGAGATTGAGAAACGTTTCAGAAACCTGTGATAACAAAGGCTTATCTAAAAAAAGATGTTTCGTGTAAGTATTGGTGAAAACTCTAAAACTGTATCAGAGGTATCTCTAATCATGAAACGACAGAATGATACAAACTATAAAACTTTTGTAGACTCTAGTGGATTATGTGACCAAATAAACACAATCCTTACATCTTTACCTTCTACTGACAAAATAGGAGATCTACCGTTAGTCTGTGTACTTCATCCACCAGATACCGAAGAGAAAACTACAACATACCATATAGTTTGCTTAAAGAAGTGCTTAATACAACACAGACAAGGTGACTATATTTCTGTTAGACGAAACTCTTTACAAATGTTTTTTCCTAAATCTAATTTACTTTTGTGTACTTTCATGTATGTCAAGCAGTCTGGAGGTGGCTGTGGGATATAAAACACAATGTGTTGAAATAAGATATGAAAACTAAAATGAAAAGTTTCCAAGAGGTACAACAAGCAGACTGCAAGAATGAAGAAAGTGCGACTTCAGTCGGTGCAGCAGAACAATGGTATGAGGACTAATAAATTAAGAATCGTGAAAAAGGAGTACCTATATGTGTTATTTTAAAACTCTTTTGGAGTGGAGAGCTCTATGGTGCTATCGTTTTGCAACATTGTGATGATCCAAAGGGATGATACAAACAAGTACTGTGAAGCGTTCGTGAGCTTTTTGAAAGATTAAAATGATGTAAATCTCTTGATAGACTATGCTTTGATTAATTATATTTGCAATTGATTTGAAAACTACCGTGAAACCAGATTCATTGATTTCGCCAGTTAACGGTCGGTGTGGTCAAAATATTATGGAAGCTCAGAAATCACTGAACTGTCAAGAGCTCACTAAATACTATAAGAAGTATATTGTAATATCTTAAGGAAAGTAATTCTTGCTTCCAAAAAAATGGCAAATGACAGATTCATATTGGATGCGAGGAATAGGCCACACGCACGCGATGTGGGAGATGGTTAATAGAGAAACTAACAAGTTTAAAAATTAAAGCGGATGAGGATCTTGAGTCCCCTTCTTCCAGTGATTTCTAAATTTTTTGAAAAAGTAGTCCCAATCACAATTCTTAAACATTTTACTAAATATAACATTTTTGTATAAAAATCAGTTTAACTCATCAACAGCCTAGGCAGTGTTTGAACTATTTGATACAATTTTATTTTTCAATTTTGACAAAAAACATCATACTGCAACTCTTTTCTGTGACCTATCAAAGGCTTTTGACTGTGTTGAACACAGAAAAATGTTAAAGAAATTAGAATTTATGGCTTTTCAGTTCACAGTTCAATATCTTCATATTTATCACATAAGAAACAAAAGGTTACAATTAAAAATAAGTTTTCGATAAAGTTTTCTTCCCACTGACAACTCAACGATCGTGGCGTTTCCAAGGCTCAGTGCTGGGTCCACTACTATTTCTAAATTACGTGAACGATTTTTCACCTAACCTAACTACATTATCTGTAGTTGTGTTTGCTGACGACACCACTATAAAAACAAAATCTCTTGATGATTTAGAGAATAAAATTAATCAAGCAACTGACGAAGCAGGGTAGTGGTTCTCAGCTACTGTTCAAAGAAAATAAAAGCCAATTATTAATATTCTCAACACTCCAATCGGCAAGCACGTATATTAATTTTAACCTAACTAATATTAAAGTAACATCGTCATGTACATTTCTTTGTTTAGTTGTGGATAATTCAATATCATGGAAAGAACACATTATGTATTCCTTTTAATGTATATTTTGTGACTTGTGAATGTCCATTTGATAGAAGAGGCCGTTATTGTGACACGAATGAATAACATACTTCATGTTTGTCTACATAATATTATGCAAGGTTATAGACAGCTCAGCCTCACGCTATAGATAGGATATACGGGCCAGCCAGTCTTCGGATATCTCTGCCACGCGCCTTGGCAGACCCGACTGGCGACTGAAGCCACTTTGGGGTTGTAAATACGCGTGCGGGCGGCGCGGGTCAGAATGCGCCACGACCACAAACAGGTATGCTCGCAGAGGCTTTGTTCAATGTGCGATGTTACGAAATCATATCCTGCTCGTCCGCACAGCACCTGCGTTCAATGTGCAGGTGGCCTACTGTTAGCACCTCATTCATGGCCTCATTCATGCACCTAACGTTCGCGCTGGCTGACCGAGTGAAAGATTATATACACCGAACAATAGAAATAACTACAAAGAGCACACATTATTTCAGAACTTATCAGTAGGATAGAAACTTGCGCTTAAAATTCGTAATGTATCGTAGTGTACTCATTTCATCCAATATATAATCTTAAACATTATTTTTTTCTGTCCACAGCCAAATAGGGTTTTACATTTAACTCATTATACATAATTTAACTGACTATTACGTTAATTAACTGACTATTTCCCTTGGTTTATTTTCTACATTTTTAATAATATTTTGAATCATTGGTAGATTAATTCCATTTTCGACTTCCTTAACCTGTGCTTACTTTGGTTAGTCTTTATCTGGTCCTCCAACTTTATGCGATTATCAAGGCTTTGTCTGAGAGGGATATTATAACTACTATTGATCCAACTTTAAGACAAGAAAGGTCTCTACTACTGTATGTATTGTTTCGTGTTTGCATAAATCCGATATCACTAAGTTACTATAATCAACAATTTGTTACGCAAAATATCAAGGTTTAAAGTAAAACCGTATTGAATTGTAAATTGTACAATGAAAAGAAAAGAAGATTCCAATGCGGTATTAATTTTATAAAACCATTCTACTTATATTTTGTAATAGTTTATTGTTTGTACGCGATTGTTTAGGTTAAAGTGAAGAGGGTGTATATGTTTTATGTGTTAATATATGGCAAGGTCAGTTCTTCCATAAATTGACGATTTGACTGTTACTATAAAATAATGTTTCCGTCAAAATAATTACACCTATAATTCTTTCGTATAGTTGTGTATGAGTTGAAAGATTCCATTACGTTGGTGTTTCATCGTCGTATAGAAATTATACGAGTATCTTAAAAATGATTACCTACATTTGGATAAATATCAGTTTACAACAGTTAAGCACTAATCAAATCATTTTTTTTTACAATAGTTCTATAAAATCCAAGAAATAATACAACACATTATATGAAAATAATAATATTTACTATTTACTGTTAATTTTACTACATTTTTCTTTAGAAGCAGACAATTTGGCCTCTAAGTTTTTGTACCTATAATGCGATTAGTTTAACTGTGTACTCTACTTTATGAGACGTATCTGTAATAGCTATTTTATTTCACTTAACGTAAAGTGTAGTAAAATAATCACCTAAATTGAGATGTAATTAGTTTAAAATAACGGTTCCATTGAATTTGTATAAGAATTACTATATAGAAGTACACAATATACGTTATAGTTCACAAAATGGTAAAATGGTATAATTTTAATGGTTTAAAAAAGTATACACTCTGCACATGTAATAAATAAAAGTGATATTTAAAGAAATAATGTTGTGATTTTCAAGGTACTTTTTCAACGAATCCATCGACGTAGAAGGGAGCGCCACTACTTTAAAGGTACGCTTGCAAAAACCTCGATTAACAAACATCTGATACCCCTCAACTGTGAAAGTGTCTTGGATACTGAAATAATAGCTACCTGATATGTCTATTCCTGTTTGAAAAAAATACTATACAGCTCCATCATATTACATCATTAATTTTTTTAAATATAAATTACAATGACTACAAGTCTACACTTTTAGACATATTTCTTTGAACAAGGAAATCTTAACATTGACGTCGGATATATAATTCACTGCAGCGAGAAGTGCTCATAAGAAAGCCTAGGAATTTGTGTGCGAAACGCGGGTAACATGAACGAGTTTTAACATGAATTGTAATCGTGCACCTTTAAAAAACCTTACAGCATTTGTGTTTTTTATTAACTACGATATTCCAAATGTTAAACCGTTTAACGGTTAATAGTTTATCGTAAAGAGGAGTAAAACTAATATTGTTTAAGAATATATTTAAGAATATGTTGCGTTCGAAGTCATTGGTAACTAACTGCTAGTAACAAAAAATATTATCTCCTGTCGTTCCTGGATCACTATTTGAACGAGTTTTAAAATATGTCGAAAGAAAGAGGTTTACTTATTTCTAACAAAACCTAAACCAACTTGATGTAATTACAACTGTATAAACTTTGTTGAATGTCTACACAAACTAATTCCAATTGACAAAAAACTTGTTCTCTATAACTTCATAGTAATAATATATACATGAAAGTACCATTTTAATAAAGTTACGATTTTTTAATATATGAAGAATGAGAAAAACAGACCAACCTACGTTATGTGATATTAAGGCAATAGATTGCAGGTGGTTCATCCCCCAACTACTGTTTTTGTTTGTGAAGGTAAATCTATTTTCAGAAATATGATGAGGACACACAGTAGCGTAGCCAGAAATATCGTTCGGGGGGGTCCGAAACCGGGTGATCCGGGGGACGTTTTGTGTGTTATAGTAAATATCAGATTTACGTACAAAAACACGGGTCATTTAGAAAAACTGAAAATAATTCATTTCAGACCTAAGTTTTGGAGTTAGACTTTTTTATAACCGCCATTGTATCACATTTACATTGCATTATAACCCAAAAAAATTTGTCACACCAAGAGCCACTCACCCTGTATAGGTATTAGTCGGCGTTCAATTGAAAGATGTAGTATTACAATGATGTAAAACTTTTGATGCATAGACTATGTATTGATTGAGTATATTTGCAAGTCATTTGAAAACTACAATGAAACCAGAGTCATTGATTTCGGCACTTATCGGTGTGATCAAAAAATATTATGAGCCACTAAACCTAAGTCTAGTACAAGATTGATAAACCGAGTACTCTGTTAATTCTGAAAAGAAAACATTATGTATTCCCTCAATGTAGATTTTACAACTTGAGAATGTCCATTTGGTGGAAGAGGCCGTTATTGTGACACGAATGAATAACAAAATTCATGTTTGTCTACATAATATTATGCACGGGCTCAGCCTGATGCAATAGATAGGATATGCGGGCCCGCCAATCCGGATATCCCCGCCAGGCCTCGGCAGACCCGACTGAGCGATTGCTGAGACCACTTTGGGGTTGTAAATACGCGTGCGGGCGGCGCGGGCCTGACTGTGACACGACCACAAACCTCGAGGTGCAGAGACTCTGTTCAATGGGCGATGTTACACAATCATCTCCTGCTCGTCCGTGCAGCTGGCCTGCCTCAGTGGCGTACCGAAGGGGGGGGGTCCAGGGGGTCCGGACCCCCCCCAAATTTTAAGACGTATTAAAAAATAAAGCATGGAGCAGGAGAAAAAAGGAGAGTTGTCTTTACTTTTGTCTACAAACATTAAATTAATTGATTTATTTAATTGAAGTGACCGTTGTTAAAAATATAATTGTCTTTTCGTTTAAATCATAAAGTATCAAACGATACTTTTGGGCTCGGCCTTTCGGATAGTGTAGTGTTATCACGGTATTTCTATAGGGCGCGGTCACGTGACGTCGCTAAGTAACGTGAACCGTAACATGGCGAACAGTTTAAATTAGCGACTACTTCGTTCAAATTCGTCTTGAGGACTTAAAATGACTGCTTAGAATTAAGTTACGACGTTGATTTTAGGTGTCAATAAACTGTAGACGTGTATATAATTATCGGAAAAACATTTAAAAAATCACTTTCGGTCGGAAATAAAATACACCTGGAAAACTCTAATGATTAGGTAGAACTTCAACTACTTGGGACTTCAGTTATTGAGGTAAACGTGGTATTTTTGATTGAGTTAGGACGACGATTTTTGTTATCATTAAACTATACAATGTACCTATATAATTATCGAGAAAAAATCACTTCCGGTCGGTAAATACCGAAGAAAACTGTCTACAGAATCAAGTTTTGACGATTTAGGATTTCACTGGTTGAATGGTTGAGGTAAAAATGGTACTTATAATTTTGTTAGGACGTTTATTTTAGATATTAATGCAACGTCGACTAATTATCGAGAAAGAAAACAATAAAATCACTTCTGGTCTGAAAATACCGAGGAAAAGCTCTACTGATTTCACTGGTTGAGTCGTTGAGATAAAAGTGGTACTTAGAAGTATGTTTGAACATTGATTTTAGGTATCAATTGAACGCCGACTAATACCTATATAATTAATTATCAAGGAAAAGTTGGAAAAAATCACTTCCGGTCGGATAATACACCGGAAAAATCTCTACTGATAAGAAGTTCCGACTACTTTGGATTTCACTGACTGAGGTATTATTTCATTTTCCTTAGTATATTCCGATCGGAAGTGATTATTTTTGTTTTTTTCTCGGTAAATATATATTTATTAGTCGGCATTGAATTAATATCTGAAATCAATGTCCTAACATAATTATAAGTACCATTTTACCTCAACCACTCAACCAGTGAAATCCAAAATCGTCAAAACTTGAATCTGTAGAGAGCTTTTCTTCTGTATTTACCGACAGAAAGTGATTTTTTTCTCGATAATTATATAGGTAGTCGAGTATTAATGATAACAAAAATCGTCGTCCTAACTCAATCAAAAATACCACGTTTACCTCAATAACTGAAGTCCGAAGTAGTTGAAGTTCTACCTAATCATTAGAGTTTTTCAGGTGTATTTTATTTCCGACCGAAAGTGATTTTTTAAATGTTTTTCCGATAATTATATACTCGTCTACAGTGTAATGATACAAAAAAATCGTCATTATAATTCATTCATAAATACCTCAATCAGTGAAATCAAAAGTAGCCGAACTTCTAATCAGTAGAGTTTTTGCGGTGCATTTTCCGACCGTTAGTTTGATCTGTACCCGAGCAACACTCGAAAATTGCCCTCCTTTTCTAAAGGGATTTCGACCGTCAGTGGCCCAATGTCCCCGCAGAGGTATTTCATTTTCTCCACAGAATATAGTTGTATCAACTATACGCTTGAGTGAAGCTCTGTTTTGTTCTTTTTCTTTCTTATCCAGTGAATCCAACATCACTTTGGTGCCTTCTATTCGGCCAGAATCGAACTTTGTGGTACTAGAGTTGCTGTGAGAGTTGTATTTGCCTATTACATCTTTCCACTTTCTATAAGGCGTAGTTACTAAAGCTCCATATTTTTGGTATTTACCTTTTACCAGTGAACTCATTGGCAAATAACACACAAAACGTCCCCCGGATCCCCCGGTTTCGGGCCCAAATTTTTCGGACCCCCCCCGAACGAAATTTCTGGCTACGCTACTGGCCATTAGCCCTCTCTCATGCACCGCATCGTCCGCTCTGGCTGACCGAGTGACACAGATTATAAACACTGAATATTAAAAATAACTTCCGTGAGCATAAATTATTTCATAACTTATGAGAAGGATAACAAGCTTTCACGTAAAATGCCTAATGAAGTGTACTCATTTAATCCAATATATTAATTTTTAACATTATTATTTTTTTACAGCCAAATAGATTTCTACATTTTAATCATTATACAGAATTTAACTGACTATTCCGTTAATTAATTGACTATTTCCTTTAGGGATTTTCTACATATTCAATATTTTGAATCATTGGTATTAATTCCATATTCGACTCCCCTAAAACTATACAGTACATACTTTGGTTAATCCTCACCAGCTCCAAACTTTCTGCGACTATCATGGCTTTATCTGCGAGGGATATTATAAGTACTATTGCTCCAACTAAGACAAGATTGATCTCTACTACTGTATGTATTGCTTTATGTAATATTGTAAATATGGATAGGATTAGTGGGAAACCGCCAAAAGACCAAACTATTTGGTACTTTATTTATTGGTATTAGGTAACAAGTAGCTGGAAAATGCATATAAGCTACAATAATACGTACGATATGATCTTATCTAATCCTAACAAAGTAGTCAGTGTATCACAACTTAATTAACTGGTTTTATGTGTCTTGTAACCTTGGTTGGGTTTTCAATTCTTGAAAAATCGTATATCAAAGTATTGGATATAAAACTTAATTCATTATTTGTAATAGATAAAAGTTGAGAGAGTAACATAATAAAATATGTGCAATCTATGATTGCAAACATGTAATCTTTTTCCCCATTAAAAATATTTTACTGATATCACACTACAATTAACAATTTGTTACGCAAAATACTACGGTTACAGTAAAACCATATTAAATTGTAAATTTTGTAGTGAAAGGAAGATTCAAATGTGGTAATAATTTTAGAAAACCATTCAACTTATGTTTTGTGTTAGTTCGAACTCATTTTTTGTTGCGCCGTTCTATCGTTTATAACTAAGAGGGTGTAGATTTATTATATGTTGGGCCTAATAGATGACAAGGTAAGTTCTTGAACAAACTGAAGATAAAAACCTTCTATAAAGTAATGTTTTCGTCAATATAATACACCTAGAATTCCTTTGTATAATGGTGTATGAGGTTAAAGATGTTTCATCGTAGTATTGAAATTATACGAGTAACTTAAAAATAATTAACATTTGGGTAAATATCAATTACATTAGTTAAGTACTAATCAAACTTTTAATTTAAAAGTAATTCTATAAAATCCAAGAAATAATATAACACAATATACGAAAATAATATTTCCTATTTACTGTTAATTTTACTACATTTTTCTTTAGAAGCAGACATTTTGAAGTTTTTGTACCTATCTTAAATAGCTATCTCATTTCACTTAACGTAAAGTGTAGCGGAGTAGTACCGTTAGAGGGAGGAGTGTAGAGCCAGGCGACTGTAATTTACTGTCGACAGTAGGAGGAGCCAGCAGCCATCGCAAACTTGTATCCCTCCATGACTGCCCCCTCCTCACGATTCGGCGTTGACGGAATGGGCTCTTTTCGACGTTGGCGGAATGGAGCTGATTCGGCTCTGGCGGATTGGTATGAATTCGGAGTTCGCGGACAGTTGAAGATTCTACTTTAAATTTTCCTATAGCACCGATAAATTCTATTATTCGTCCGTCAACATCGAAGAGTTTCTACATCAGTCCGTGAGCTCCGAATTTATTCGACTCTATAGGAATCTTTAATTTTCGCCTCTAAAAGACACATGAGTCCGCCAGGACCGAATAACGAGACAGTCCGCCAACTCCGAATCCTCCTAGATTCCGTGAGTGGCGAAAAGTAGAATCGTCCGTGAGCCTCGAATATTTTATGTCTTAGTCCGATAGCTCCGAATAATTTGCTCTCCACTCCGTGAACGTCGAATCATTCGGAGCTGACGGAAAGTATCGTTTTCGGTCTTGGCGGACGAATTCACTATTCGGCCCTGGCGGATTCGGTCCTCACGGACTCTACCGTTTATTCAGTCTATATAACGTCGATGAATATTCTTCGTTTTTATAATAACAATTAGCAGTTACCCGCGGCTTCGCACGTAATTTTCGTAGGTGTTGCACCTGTATTAGCACTTCTGGTTTGAGTTAATTATATTTCCGACGGTAATGTTGAGTTTGCCTACTTCCCACGACTAAGAAAATATGTTAAAAAGAGTGTATTTATGGTCATTATAATTTACTCCGATCTGTGTATTTTTTTTGTTCCGTAGCTGATTTTACCTCTTACCAAAGTAAAATTTAGATTACACTATCTCTTATATCTGCACCACTAGCACTTATCCGCTGATTTGCACACAATTTAGTAGGCTTTTGCACGTGTATGACCACTGCTGGTTCGAGAGAATTATATTTCCGATGCCTATGTTGAGTTTTCCTTGTTGCCACAATTAAGAAAGTACGTCAAATGATTCTTAATTTTATTATGAATATTATTATTTACAGTATTACGACTTTAGAGACCAATATGAGATTTTCGCTGCTTTGAAGACCAATGGGGCGTAGCACGAAGGGATTTTTAAAATAAGAATAAATCTATATTCATCCCTGGAACTGTATATGAATGTCCATGTAAAATTTCAGTACAACCGGTTGAGTAGTTAACGTGTGAAAACAAAACAAATAAACAAAGGCAATTTCGAATTTATAATATCATTAGGATGAATATCAATCCATTGTAATAATAGATGTTAAATACTAACAATGGTTGTGGACAGTAAACTAACCTGTAGAATTAACGAAAACGTGTAGTAGGTGGTGTAATGTGCGACAGACAATTATGTTGACATTTTGTTTCTTGTACACATAAACTATTTCTCATTGAATCTAAAGTACTTTTGTTCTCGAGCTAAAGAAGATCCGGAAAGAAAAATACGTGAGTTTTTTACTAATAGAACCAAATAATAACACAAAACAATGAGCTCATGTATTGTTCAAGTTACGAAGTAAATAATTCTCTTTGTTCAAAGTAAGCATTCAACAGCTAAATTATTTCGAACTATCTTCCAGTTGTTTGATCTATTTTATGGGAGTACACAGTGATGTTACGTAGTAATTACTGATGTTGAGTAACAGGAAGAATATTTTACCAACACAAATAACGTATTATAATATTGTATTGACCTGTATTATAAATTATTGTAGTCAAATGTCAACTTACACTCTTACGTAACAAGAATTATTGCAGAAATACTATAGACATTCTGATATCATTGGGGTCACTGCTAAGTCTAGGTTAGTATCAGGAGGTGAATCACTCCCAACCCATCTGCCAACAGAACCAGTTTGTTGGTGGAATCAAGGTCAAAGTCCACACCGTTTGGATTCCACACAAACTGTAGGAGTCCTCGCTTACAGTACTATACTGCCTGCCAACTGACCGCCCTTTAGTACTGTGTACTTTCTACGAGTCGATCTTATGGGCCGCTATATCGGCGGCCATCTTGATACGAGTATTATTGTTACACTTCGAAAATATACGAAAATATTTCTAGACGTAATTATAGGACATGTATCATTTCACAAAGATAGAATTAAAAGCGTGGAAATAATTGGACTTTATTGGATAAATCTAACTATTTGTATGTTATCCGTTAAATATTAAATATAAACATTATAAGAAAAGCTGCTTCTATTACTTTAATATTACCATGTTCATAAGATTTAGGAAAACAAAAGCTATAGTTCTGTTCACCGATGCTGACAGCAGGAGGAGATCGACGACCGATGACCCTGGAGTCAGGACCTTTGTCAGTCAGGATATATTCCAAGTTTAAGGAATACAAACAGCTATACTTGTGTTCAGCGGTCCTGACAGAGTCACGAGAACGACGACCGATGTTTCTCCATGGAGTCAGGACCTTTGTCAGTCAGGATATATTCCAAGTTTAAGGAATACTTGTGTTCAGCAGTTCTGACAGCGGCAGGAGAGCGACGACCGACTCTCCCTGGAGGCTGGGGCGCTGTCAGTCAGGATATATTACCTAGATTACAGGATCGCAGGATCTGACAGAGGGCCGCTACACCAGGAATGTTGCCTCCGGAATTCCACACCCGTGGGTTGGACCGGCTTGTTCTTAATCATAGTCGCTTGCCCTCAGGCGATCAATCGTGCTCGTTGCGAGGCCTTGACTGGGTGTCTGCCATCTTGGCGTAAATATACAAATTCAAAAATTACTGTTGAGTACAGAGTTTATTGCAAGACCGGGTGCATTTTATAACTTTACTAATGTTGGTAAACTGAGACTTATATTACAGTTCGAAGACTTGCAATTTTCGCGGTGTACACCATTTCTTCAAGTATATCCTGTAATTTCTCCACAGACGAAACAAAATTAATAACGAAACAATGTAAATTAAACAATTCGGATAAAACAGTTGTAACGCACAAATTATAAGAGACAGTTCTAATCACTTCCACAATCCATGAAACAGTAACTGAATTACATAAGGCTCTCTAAATACTTCATAGTACGGTTGTCATCCATAACATTGCTATATTTTTTTTCCAGCGCAACAAACCGTAAGAGAATACGGGGGAACTGGGACGAAAATGTCAGGAAAGGCATATAGAAAGAACTCTGATAATGTATTTCCAACACTGGTCCCTTTCAACCCACCGAGTCCGAATGGAACGAACACATGTCCTGCGAAGCTTACATTCACCTCCTCCGACTAACTTCTGATCCAGATCCATCTAAACAATACCCTGCACCAACTACAGCCTGGAACCAACCCAACCAATTGTCCGGTTAGGACCATCCCCTGCTTTAGTTTTATAAATATCAAATAGCTGAATTAGTCTCAGTCCACTATGAGGACACCTGTCATTGCGATACGTGTCTTGCAGTAATTAAGATCCATGTTCTGATGCAGACGCAAAGTGTTCAACTGCTCAGACGAGAAGCCCTTGATTTACGATATCGCCGCCATTCTGGAAGAGTCGGCCGGTTCATTGCTTCCAAGCCTACTCCATGTTTATTAACGAATCCCGCTGCCTTGGCCTTGAAGGTCAACGTACGATTGTGCGCGGAAACCGGTAACCGGCAACCGGCCCGGCCATCCACGCCGCGCCGGCCCATCCACCGCATACTCGCTCTCGCTCGGTCTTCTGCGTCTTCGAGCAGTTCACAGGTGACCCATATCCAAACGAGTACTGCAGCTGACGAGGAAGTGCAGAAACACAAAGTTCACTCTACGCAAACTGATTTCTACAATAGCAATTACTTACTGTTTTACATTATGACATCGTATACCATGGTTATTATGTAAAACAGTACCGGTACGTATTTATATGAAACAAAGCCATTTTAACACGGACCCTTTTAGTGCCAGAGACAAAAACAAATCCATGTTTATAAGTGCCGAGTTATTTTTTGTGTGATGCTAAAAGTGCCAAAGGGTTTTGGACGAAAACGCAAGGTTTCAGAGAAGAATTCACCTAACCTTTATTTTTTATTTTTATAAAAAGCTCCTTTTTAATTATTTTTAAAGTTAAATGAATTATAATATCAGAAACTAGATAACATTGAAATTTTTATATTATTTTTTTATTAAAAAATCACTTTAGACAGAAACATTTCCACGAAAACAAAATAAAAATCACGTGTAATAACCTAATATTGTACCATGAACTAATTTGTAAAAAAAAATGCTAAAGATTAGTTTTACTAACACGCAAAGTTTCAGGAAAAAAAGTCCCCTAAAATGTATTTTTGATTATTACAAGCCTGGTTTTAATTCGTTTGAAAGGTAAATGAACTGTCCATCGAAAATATATGACACCTAATAGCAGTACAAAGTAGAAATAATAATTATTGAAAATGTAAGTTTAGTTAATGTATGAAAAATATGTACGATGCAATAGAATGGTATTGGTATTGAAAAATGAATAGGAATCGTCACTCTTCGTATAAGAACGTCTCGTCTCGGAGCGAGATCCCTGGCACTAAAAGGGTTAAGGATTGTATCACACTTTGATTTGATCAAATTAGTGTGCAAATCCAACAGTAGCTGACAAATTCTCTCCTATCACAGTCTTCCGCAGTCTTTAATTTCGTATAAAAAAATGTGAAAATTACACAAAATGGGATAACCTAGAATTGGTCCGAATTATGAAACAGTGGAAAGTGTCTGTGAGTGGAAGCCTGCCTCCGTACTGAGATATGTCCTCTCTCTCAAAACGACAATCTATGCTATCAGCGAATCTGTTTGCTGAAACCCTACAATTCGTAAGTGGATCACGACGTATTGACCGACTATTGCCCTTGCAGAAAAACGGCTGTCAGTGATTCGACAGATCCACGCATCGGCAAATTGACGTTCAGCCAAAATACAAAACATGTTCACCCGACCGCAACGAGGGATCTCTTCAAGTTGTCACAGTCAGTCGTCTTTGGAAACTGCAGATCGAAGCCAATCCGAGAGCAATTTTCCAAAGACCGAGTATCGGAATGGAAGTAGCGCTCATATGACAGATAACTGACAGCACCAATGTCATCCTGTCTGTAGGGCATGTACCTCTGTTAGCTGACAACAAACATTCAACACGCTCAAAAAACTTCGCATCTTCGTCTTCTGCTTGTTTTAAATGAGTACTATTCTCTGTATAGTGTAACCTCCTGGACTCTGTAACTGGCGCAGGTAAGCATAGCCATGCCACTAACTACATTTAAATATTAGTATTGCAATATTGTTATACATTTATAATCTAGAATTATCGCTATATTGAAAAAAAAACAGGATTTTCCGGACATTTGCCATTGTTCAGTGAAACAAAATATCAGTAAATCTACGTTTCGATATTTGCAATCTTGCGTCTGCCGTGATGATCGCCATTTGCTATTGGCCTCTGGTTAGTTGTAGGTGGTTGGTCGACGAATGCACACATATTGTGAACTGTATTCTGTAGTTCAGTTTTAATGATTAGTGTTGTGCTTAGTGTTCAATTAAGTGCATGTTTTAGAGTTAGTGAAGTTGACACACAACGTGGCGGTTGCGATTCCTGACTTAGGCGTGTTGTGATTTGTTTATTTTAATATAGTTTGTAATTATGTCTAAGGTTAGTGATTTACCTGAAGAAGAGATCATATTGCAGATCTCGAAACGTGGTGTTACTGACTTTTTGTTTCACTGAGCAATAGCAAATATCAGGAAATAAACCTGTTTTGCTTCACAATCCTTCCATCGTCAAAAATAATCCTCAAACAAAGAATCGCAATATTGTTATACAAAACTAATTTCAGTGTCACACACTTTAAACAGACTATCTCTTTATGCTCTTGTTTGGCATCGTTCGTCTTATTTGTATGTATTTTTCAAATATTTTATCAAATTTTGGAAATTATGATTCAGACAAAACTATTTTGTCTGTGTAGTAGAGAAGCTAATAGGTGAGTGATCGAGAAAACAGTTGCAGGCGGATGAGAGTTCCGGGAAATGGACTGGTGGCCAAGGGTCCAAGAGACAGGTTACATCATACAGAATATAAACAGATTTTACGTAAAGATTTCAAACACTCAATAGGTGCACATTTTGCATTTTAGATGATCGAGTTGCCCTACAGTTACCGTTCATGTGCAATGTGTTGCCACGTGCCTAAACAAAAATATATAAACAGTATAGTGGATTACTACCGTAACTACAACAAGGTAACCCCTACTCTTCCTTCCCCACAGACTCCACTTACTCATGTCTTCAAAAATAAACTGTTTCAATATATCGTTGGGTAGTACGGTTAAAAAGTTTCATAAGTGTATTAACTAACATAATCGACATTACAGGGTTCACGTTAATTATCACACTCTGTTACATAATTTCCTCATGTTACTCTATATCTTAGAATGTTTTTTAAATCGCAAAATGTGCTCTACGTTTATGATCTGAAAAAATTGTTACGATTTGACTCATTCCATATAAATCTTGAAATCAATTCCATATAAATCTTGGAATTAATCTAATACGAATTATAGTCTGCAATTTTTTGTTTGCGTTTATTTCTCATGGATCAAGGTATTGCAGTCAGCGTTGTTAACACGGCGGTGGAAATCATCCTGGTCTATTTGTATCCCCCAACTGACTTCAACTGGAAACGATACCGTTGTTATCATATTTCCGGACAGATAGTTCACGATGCTGACAGTGTATTATAATTAACCGATACTGTATCGGTCAGTGAACTAAATAAATTATTATTTCCGTATCTAAGTTCAATCACTGAGTCTGTCCTCTGGGCCAATGACCGTTCAACAAATTTAAGGAACCACAACACGATCGAAGGTCTCAGGTTCGATTCCTCGCTGTAGCGACGTAACGAGATATGTCGTTCGATATCGCCTTACCAGTGAGCTGTGGTCACCGGAGTTAACGAGCTCGTCACCTCTCGGCAGGTCACCGGGATTCACAAGGTACGGTTTCTCGGCACACTGTTGAGCTAATGATTATTGAAGCCCACACCGCCACTCAGACACACGGCGGTGGTGTAAATTGGATGCCGACACAGCTAAATCACGCTCGGATACCGTATTACCCATCGCCCATCACTACTTGTACGGGTTATCGACCACTGAGTGAACTTCTCCCTGCAGAGATCAGGCACTGGCGGTGCAAGTTCACTTTAAAATACTATTACATTGTCTCCACCTAAAAATAGGTGGTGCTTACTATCCACAGCTTAACATCTACAATAAAATCGTCACCCGCTTTAGATCGACGAATCCCCGTTTAGGAACTTTTAGTAAACACACAGCGTTCGTTTTAATTGATCACAAAGTGCACAAATTTTTTTCGGAAAAAGGAAGTCTAATGGACATTCCCAAATTCCTTAAGATTTAGGAATGTAACAGCTATAGTTGTGTTCAGCGGTTCTCACAGGAAAGACAACCGATATCTGTAAAGTTTTTAAAATTTTGTCTAAAAAGTTAAGATATACTGATGCTTGAACTTATAAATAACTTTGTTGACTTACACGTAAGGCTTTAGGGTTCTTATGTAATAGCGAACTTCTCGGTCTGTATTCCAGACTCATTGTTTATAACTCGTAAAGCACTCGAGCGAAGAGCCTGACTGCCGTTTCACTTTGGTTACTATGAATACACATAAAGTGACTGTGGGAAAACTTATAAATGTAACGACAGTAAAAATATAAACTAATTCAATAAATAATAAGGTATTTAAAAAAATAATCCGGTTTCCTCATTAAACTATACTGACGTCCGTCGTTGAAACAAATGAAATAGTGGAAGATTATTTGGTAAGTCTTTACCAGCAAGGTAAAGAAGAAAGTACAGCTAATCACTAATTCGGTATGTGTATATAACTTAGTTATTTTCGGTGTTCCTCAATAACTATTGTTTGATTGTAACATTTTAAAGTAATTAAAATGAGTAAGCACATAATTCTGATGAGTTACTTAAATCTATTTGATTCTATAGGCATTTCTAGTCTGTTATTTCATCCCCAAGTTATTCCGCACCAACCGAAGCCATGTTATTTCAAAACTCAACATGACCAGAGGTTATATTAATACGAGTAAAATACGCACAGTAAATGAAGTAAATTGCGGAAGAAAGAAAATCTCACTTCCTATCTGCAGAGTGGAAGAGCTAAGCCAACTCAAATTTTATATTATCTTTGTCTATGAACGAACAAAAAACTTCACTCACTTGATTGTTTTATTAAATGTGTTTTTTGATTATACATAACCTCAATTAACAATTTGATACTTCTTTAGCAACCATGACCACAACACTGTTGGAATGCTTTCCTCACTCAACACGTAAATATTATTGACAACTAACGCCAGCAAAGAACAACAAGCATGTTTGTAGGGAGGATCGGTATAAAGAATGTAGAATGTACAAACAACGTAGTGGTGAAAATAATTTATTAGGTTAATATTTGTTCGTAATTATTGTACGAAAAATAGGTAAGGTTTAGAAATGGTGTACTAGAAAGAAGCAGATCTTATGCGATTACTTCAACACACAAGACTAAAACAAAAAACGTACCTTTGCTTAAAATAAAATGTAAATTATTTAAAAGTAGCAATATTTTAAAGCATAATGCAATGATGATTTCTGCTGTAAATAATACCGATAGATAAGCCGCTCGTAAAGAAATCTGTGCAAAAACAAATTTTGAGCAGCCACGCGCAGGTGCAACCCCCCGCCCTATTTCTATGTACATAGAGCTTGCCCCCTACGTACAAACAGCTTGCCCTCTACGTACATACAGCTTTTCCCTCTCGCTCTACGTACATACAGCTTTTCCCTCTCGCTCTACGTACATACAGCTTTTCCCTCTCGCTCTACGTACATACAACTGTTCCCTCTCGCTCTACGTACATACAGCTTTTCCCTCTCGTTCTTCGTACATACAGCTTTTCCCTCTCGCTCTACGTACATACAGCTTTTCCCTCTCGCTCTTCGTACATACAGCTTTTCCCTCTCGCTCTACGTACATACAGCTTTTCCCTCTCGCTCTACGTACATACAACTTTTCCCTCTCGCTCTACGTACATACAGCTTTTCCCTCTCGCTCTTCGTACATACAGCTTTTCCCTCTCGCTCTACGTACATACAACTTTTCCCTCTCGCTCTACGTACATACAGCTTTTCCCTCTCGCTCTACGTACATACAACTTTCCCCCTCGCTCTACGTACATACAGCTTTTCTGTATCGCTCTACGTACATACAGCTTTTCCCTCCCGCTCTACGTACATACAGCTTTTCCCTCTCGCTTTACGTACATACAGCTTTTCCCTCTCGCTCTGCGTACATACAACTTTTCCCTCTCGTTCTACGTACATACAGATTTTCCCTCTCGCCCTACGTACATACAACTTTTCCCTCTCGCCCTACGTACATACAACTTTTCCCTCTCGCCCTACGTACATACAACTTTTCCCTCTCGTTCTACGTACATACAGATTTTCCCTCTCGCCCTACGTACATACAACTTTTCCCTCTCGCCCTACGTACATACAACTTTTCCCTCTCGCTCTACGTACATAAAACTTTTCCCTCTCGCCCTACGTACATACAACTTTTCCCTCTCGCTCTACGTACATAAAACTTTTCCCTCTCGCTCTACGTACATACAGCTTTTCCTTTACTTTTACATACATACAGCTTACACCCTAATTATGCAAAATAGTTGTTGTAACTGTTGTGTGAGGTGGGTGTAACATTTCACAGATTAGGTAACCAAAAAAAATCCGAGAGAGAATAGACCTGATACCAACTGGCAGGACTATGGGATAATGGCCTGGCAGTTCCGTGTTAATGTCAGTCTAAATACAACACAATATAGAAATCTTCTTTGTAGATATTTAAATCTACTTAAGAGACTTTCACGGACCACAGTTGGATTAGTTCCCCTTCTTGCAGACTACAGGTTTATTTGAATCCCTTGGACAACTCCCTAACGGGAACAACTAAGAAGATTTGAAATACGACGTTCTTCAACTACTTCATATTCTCTTCTTACAAACGATGCTTCCTTTATAGAACAGCAGTTCACAATACTTATATTTCTGTTAGTATATTAAAAAAAGTATCATAAGAAATTATTGCTCAAAGTTAAACCTATATCAGTTTTAAAATTTAAAATATTTATAAATAGTATAACATAGCTCTGGTTTGCCTTCGGACCTTTTATATTCTATACACATTCCTACAATTAATAAATTAAGGTTTAAGTAATACTGTTCAGCTTAATTCGATTATTTTGTGATATACAAATATCAAATGGAAAAGTAAAAACACGGTAGATTGAAGAATTATACGGATATTTTATCTTTAACAGAATATTACAAACTAGGATCTCCGAATGCAATTTTCAACTTCGTTTTCAGCATTCTTCCAAACCAAATGTGACATGGCGAATAAGTGATTTGTAATAAAAACATAACTTCAAATTGAAATGTCGATCAGAGAAATGGTTTCGTGTTTCCATCGGTTCCTCAATAACAAAAAAATACATTTACATTTCTGAATTTCTTGTGCAAAAGTTCATTTTTATGATATTTTGCAATCACTCATTTTTATGGATTAGGCAAAGTAGCAATAGATAGCTGTGTTGATTATTTCAATTTGAGTAAAAATATTAATATTTTCTGTATTATGTCATTTAATATGGATGCACAACAAATATAAAAGAAACGTACAAAAACACGCCAAATATTCTAACATTTCAAAATAAATAACTTACACATGTTAATAACGTATTTTACAAGTATTTATCAATCTGTTAACGCTCTGATATTTCAGAACAATCTGATCTTTAATTAGATTACCTAATGTCTGAACTATTTGATCTGAATTGTGTTGTATATTTGTACATGACATAACCTCCTTCAGTAATATTGTATATCGTTGAGAAGGTTGGTTACGATGTAGTTTTCAGCGCACATGGATTAATTTTTATAGGCCCGTTTCTTAAACATTTGAGTATTTTTATGTACAGTTTGATGTCGATGTTGAACATAGATACTTACAATTGATTTTTGTTTTTATGATTTCACAAAAAACACTCCATTTCAAGTAACTTTAAAACTACTTTGATAACTAACCACAGTAAAGTTTCTTTTATTCTACTGTATTCTGCTCTGTACTCAGTAATGACATCAACAGCTGGCCTCCCAGCTAGACGTGACCTTGGACAAGTGACTAACAACATCTCTTTGTATATTCCAGCTGGTAGTTGGTCACGTGGGTTTGAAAGGTTCCAGAGAACACATAGTAGTCCCTCCGACTCGTATATTCAGGTCCGGCTGCAGCGTCCCACACAGCTGGGCGAGGGCTGTACCAGTTATAGGGTACAAGGTCAAAGGCCAACATGAGGAAGTCATGTGCCCAAGGTCACGCAGAGTTCACAAGCCCAATTCAACCTTTTACGGTTTCAAAACATTCAAATTTTACAAATTGGGCAGATAGGATTCATATAGTACATTGATACCCTACAGCCATACAGTAGAACAAGCACAGTAATGAAACTGACAATTCGTTGCTCCATACAATCTAGAATAAATCTGAAGACTCCATCCTACTTGTGAGTCTCCTGAAGACTCCTTCCTACTTGTGAGTCTCCTGACGAGCCCTTCCTACTTATGAGTCTCCTGAAGACTCCTTCCTACTTGTGAGTCTCCTGACGAGTCCTTTCTACTTATGAGTCTCCTGACGACTCTTTCCTACCCATTGTCTCCTGAAGACTCCTTCCTACTTATGAGTCTCCCGAAGACGCCTTCCTACTTATGAGTCTCCCGAAGACTCCTTCCTACTTATGAGTCTCCCGAAGACTCCTTCCTACTTATGAGTCTTCCGAAGACTCCTTCCTACTTATGAGTCTTCCGAAGACTCCTTCCTACTTATGAGTCTCCCGAAGACGCCTTCCTATTTATGAGTCTCCCGAAGACTCCTTCCTACTTATGAGTCTCCCGAAGACTCCTTCCTACTTGAGTCTCCCGAAGACTCCTTCCTACTTATGAGTCTTCCGAAGACTCCTTCCTACTTATGAGTCTCCCGAAGACTCCTTCCTACTTATGAGTCTTCCGAAGACTCCTTCCTACTTATGAGTCTTCCGAAGACTCCTTCCTACTTATGAGTCTCCCGAAGACGCCTTCCTATTTATGAGTCTCCTGAAGACTCCTTCCTACTTAAGTCTCTGTAAACGGGTTCAAAATAGATCATAAATATCAAGTCACTACTTATCGATAAATCTTACACAACTCTTAACAGCAACATTGTTCCTTTAAATCACCTATCCTTATTATCCAAAAAAAGGTTATTTGTTATACTTCCTTGTGGTCCGGAGAGAACGTGTTGCATTTCTGAAAACAAAAACTGGCGGACTAAGAATGAAACAATAGAGCAGAACAAGCCTTGCTCCACGGTACTAAAGTTGTGCAAGACACCAGGACTCGGAGTGTTTCGACACAGGATAGAGAAGTCGGGGCAGGAAGGCGACCGACGGCTGTGTACTCTTTAGACTACACAATGGCCGGAAGTCACTGATAGCATTACAATAATTACATGACCACCTTGCCTGCCTTGAATTGAATTGAATAGATTACTCCTGGTATCCCCAATACATCCTTTGGATACTCCTGGAACTTGCAAGAGCGATCTTCCAAGAAAAAGTTATTCTCTTCTATTAACACCATTTACATGATCACCTTGCCTGCCTTGAATTGAATTAAATATATTACTCCTGATATTCCCAATAACCTTTTGGGTAATCCTTCTAAACCTTTAATCCTTGTAAACCTTGCAAGAATGATCTTCCAGAGACCAAATTTTCTCTTCTATTAACCTATTTAAATGTTTTATGACCTGGCCAATGTTTTACTACTGAATACGAAAGCCTTACAATGTTTATCCCATGCATTCTTAGAATTATTTGAGACTAAATTTACTACTCCGTTGAAAAAAATTAAACATCCTTTAGTTTTAACACATATATCAACAGTAAAGTTAATCCTCGAATGAGGATCCAAAGAATAGTTGGTTAAATACTGTTATTTAGCGTGTTATCTAAAACCCTATATCACAATAGACTTGGTATATCTTCTTGGCTTCAATCGGTGTTATCACTGTAGCATTTATCGGTATTAGCGCTCTAACTATATCGGTGTTAGTACGGTAGCATTTATCGGTATTATGGCTCTAACACTTATCTGTGTTAGCACTGTAGCATTTATCGGTATTATCGCTGTAACATGTAGGTATCTGTGTTAGCACTGTCATTTATCGGTATTATCGCTGTAACATTTATCTGTGTTAGCACTGTAGCATTTATCGGTATTAGCGCTGTAACATGTATCTGTGTTAGCACTGTCATTTATCGCTATTAGCGCTGTAACATTTATCTGTGTTAGCACGGTAGCATTTATCGGTATTATCGCTGTAACATTTATCTGTGTTAGCACTGTCATTTATCGGTATTATCGCTGTAACATTTATCTGTGTTAGCACTGTAGCATTTATCAGTATTAGCGCTGTAACATTTATCTGTGTTAGCACGGTAGCATTTATCAGTATTAGCGCTGTAACATTTATCTGTGTTAGCACTGTAGCATTTATCAGTATTAGCGCTGTAACATTTATCTGTGTTAGCACGGTAGCATTTATGGGTATTAGCGCTGTAACATTTATCTGTGTTAGCACTGTAGCATTTATCGGAATTAGCGCTGTAACTGTATCAGTGTCAGCACTGAAGCATTTATCAGTATTAGCGCTGTAACATTTATCTGTGTTAGCACTGTAGCATTTATCGGAATTAGCGCTGTAACTGTATCAGTGTCAGCACTGTAGCATTTATCAGTATTAGCGCTGTAACATTTATCTGTGTTAGCACGGTAGCATTTATGGGTATTAGCGCTGTAACATTTATCTGTGTAAGCACTGTAGCATTTATCGGTATTAGCGCTGTAACATGTAGGTATCTGTGTTAGCACTGTCATTTATCGGTATTAGCGCTGTAACATTTATCTGTGTTAGCACGGTAGCATTTATCAGTATTAGCGCTGTAACTGTATCAGTGTTAGCACTGTAGCATTTATCAGTATTAACGCTGTAACATCTATCTGTGTAAGCACTGTAGCATTTATCGGTATTAGCGCTGTAACATGTATCTGTGTTAGCACTGTCATTTATCGCTATTAGCGCTGTAACATTTATCTGTGTTAGCACGGTAGCATTTATCGGTATTAGCGCTGTAACTGTATCAGTGTTAGCACTGTAGCATTTATCAGTATTAGCGCGGTAACATTTATCTGTGTTAGCACGGTAGCATTTATCGGTATTAGCGCTGTAACTGTATCAGTGTTAGCACTGTAGCATTTATCAGTATTAGCGCTGTAACATTTATCTGTGTAAGCACTGTAGCATTTATCGGTATTAGCGCTGTAACTGTATCAGTGTTAGCACTGTAGCATTTATCAGTATTAGCGCTGTAACATTTATCTGTGTAAGCACTGTAGCATTTATCGGTATTAGCGCTGTAACATTTATCTGTGTAAGCACTGTAGCATTTATCGGTATTAGCGCTGTAACTGTATCAGTGTTAGCACTGTAGCATTTATCGGTGTTACCACTGTAGCATGTATTGGCGTTAGCACTGTAGAATTTTAACTCTAAATTCAGGATAATCAATTGCGAAGACTTAGAAACGGAATCCATGAAAACGAAACGTTCAAGAAAAACTGGAAAGATGAATGCTTTAACTAAGCCTAGTTGCAAAACCGGAACCAAGGTTGTCTTTAATGAAGAAGAATGTAGGAATGTAGTTTAATTGTACCTCTGGCCTGGCGTGCAATCATAGATGCCTTTTAGCGTCAATTTCCCCTCAGTTATGCAGAAGATGATCGTCACATTGTCCTTCATACTGTCTTGATTGGGTAAGCCCATATAGCATACTCTCACGTTTGATAGGTAGAAACAAATTACCCTTACTAGGAACAACCAAATAGAGGATCTTCATTGTAGGTATTTAATTAATCAACTGATAAATCTTAAGGAATCTTGGAGGCGTTTTAATATTCAATAGTTTTGTTTGAGAAATATAAAATTTGTATTATACACTCTCGAACTGGTCTAGTAGTTTAAATTGTGTTATCATTCCTATACACCCAACAACCTTGTGTGTACAGGAAACTGAACTCTTTTTTTCAATTTTGGACAGGCCATCGTTCCTAAGTTTAGCAAAACCTCGTAATAGATGAATAATAGTTTGTTTTAAACTATATACATGTTCACAGTACCATAATCTCAAATAAAGATGTAAACAAATAAAAATCATAATGGTACATCATTACCTCACCTATAAATTTACTTTTTGAAGTAACTACATTTTTTTGTCATGTCGGGGGGATGGCCTGTTAGGAGTCGGAAGAAAATCTTAAATGATAGCATAGGTTGAGTAGTACATCAAATTAAAGGTCTTTATTAATAGAGTACAATGCTGCAAATTAACATTAAAATGTTCACTCTTTAAAAAATTACGTTGGTTTAAAGTTCGAAACATTTACAATGCAAGTCCTGTTGTAGATGGTTTAATATTCTTGTCTTCGCTGAAATTGTGAAAGTTAAACTTAATGACATCCAATGTCTACAAGGAGATGGGGGGAAAATTTAACGTAAGCATGGTTTAAAATGTACATTATTTTAAAATTGTTAGACCATAATTGTATAAGAAAACCGTTAGTTTTTAATGTTAAAGCAATAACCCTAGAGATAAATTCCCCTAAATATAGAATATTTTGCCACTCCACGCGTAGTTACAGGGATTTAAAGTGGGATATTTAACCAATATTTTACTCGGGCCCAAATAAAAACTGCAGAGGATAAAATTATTATGTACATAATAACCCATAGGTTCAAGCAGTAACCTATAGTATTTTATTCATCTATGACACAAATAATTATGTTATAATAAGGACGTTTTTTATTTTGTTTTTCTTAACTACGTTATATTTTTTTAATCTGGCTCATCCTGGCACTATAACACGTGTAGTACAGATTGCATATTTTTTTTATATTCAGCCTCCATTGTACAACTCAGCCTACTGCAAGTGTCCTCATGGGTGCACTTACCAAAAACGCAAAACCACTCTCCATTCAAAATTTTAAAGATACAATTATAACGATTACTGTGCCAAAATTTTAAAGATACAATTATAACGATAACTGTGCCAAAAAATCCAAAACAAGTTGAAACTTGGTACAAAACATTGATATTGCCTAAGTTATCTTGACTAAGTTAACTGGCTAGCTCGGTGCGCCAATTCGTTCCAATATGGCGGCGTTCAAACTTCATTAAAATCACAACTCCGTTATTTCTGAACATAGAGAAGAAATAAAAAGGCTTATAGCATTTCCTTAAATTTTCGTTATTAACACTTTTCTATGTATCTTGAACATCTTGGATGTATCGATTCCATGTAAATCCCATATATATCACCAAAAAGCTGACGTAAAACTATATTTTTAATAATGTTTATACAATTGTGACGAAGTTCTATTTTGAAAGTGATTAGTAAAGTGAGCACAAACTGACTTTTTTCTACTGACATGCATCGCTAGTTTTTTTTTTTGTGTAATTACTTAAACCGATTTTGTAAAATATGCAGACACAGGTAGACGGACAAACATACTACGAAGAAATAAACACTTATTTTTGCTGTGTTTTAAACTCAGAAACAACGCCATAATTTCAAATGTTTAAATGCATAGTCGTGTTTACACCAATGAGAAATGTTACACGGAAAAACAACATTATCAAGTAGAAACTATACATCATGAAAATGTCCAATTACGACAGAAAGAGTATTATAACAAAGTTGTAACCTAAAGCACGTACAATCCGCAAGCCTATGCGACTCATCGTACCCTCCCCTCTGCAATAAAGTACAGTATGTCCTAATCCCTCATATAGCAGCAAGGTCTTGCATATACATTACATTTAAACAACGATCGATGCAGACGACAGTTAGAGCGGAATTTTGTTATTTATTTGTTACCAAAGGATCTCCACCGATTCACAAGCAGACAGCATTAGCATCCACGTACTTATATTTCTGAACAAAAAGTAAACAAATACTGAAAGCAGTTAAAGTATGAGAAACATACAAAATAAATGTCACAGAACAAAATAGTAACCAAACACAATAATAAATATGACAATAAAAATTGAATAATAATTTTGAAAAATCACAATAACAGCCCATATATACTAGTAAACATAAGATAAGATAAGATAATATTTTGTAATAAAATTCATATGGTAAACGAGGAATTTGTAGAAAGAAATCACCGATTGTGATTAAACCGATTGTCTCCGTGATATAGATTACTCCTGTTACACGATTTAATCCTTCGTCTCAAACTTCTACCGAGGTTCTACATCGTAGTGATAACAACAATTCGTGATGGAACTGATATGGTGAATGCAGAATTTGTAGAAATAAATCAGCGATTGTGATAAACCCGAGTGTGTCCGTGATATAGATTACTCCTGTTACACGGTTTAATCCTTCGTCTCAAACTTCTACCGAGGTACTACATCGTAGTGATAACAACAATTCGTGATGGAACTGATATGGTGAATGCAGAATTTGTAGAAATAAATCAGCGATTGTGATAAACCCGAGTGGGTCCGTGATATAGATTACTCCTGTTACACGGTTTAATCCTTCCTCTCAAACTTCTACCGAGGTTCTACATCGTAGTGATAACAACAATTCGTGATGGAACTGATATGGTGAATGCAGAATTTGTAGAAATAAATCAGCGATTGTGATAAACCCGAGTGGGTCCGTGATATAGATTACTCCTGTTACACGATTTAATCCTTCCTCTCAAACTTCTACCGAGGTTCTACATCGTAGTGATAACAACAATTCGTGATGGAACTGATATGGTGAATGCAGAATTTGTAGAAATAAATCAGCGATTGTGATAAACCCGAGTGGGTCCGTGATATAGATTACTCCTGTTACACGATTTAATCCTTCCTCTCAAACTTCTACCGAGGTTCTACATCGTAGTGATAACAACAATTCGTGATGGAACTGATATGGTGAATGCAGAATTTGTAGAAATAAATCAGCGATTGTGATAAACCCGAGTGTGTCCGTGATATAGATTACTCCTGTTACACGGTTTAATCCTTCGTCTCAAACTTCTACCGAGGTACTACATCGTAGTGATAACAACAATTCGTGATGGAACTGATATGGTGAATGCAGAATTTGTAGAAATAAATCAGCGATTGTGATAAACCCGAGTGTGTCCGTGATATAGATTACTCCTGTTACACGGTTTAATCCTTCGTCTCAAACTTCTACCGAGGTACTACATCGTAGTGATAACAACAATTCGTGATGGAACTGATATGGTGAATGCAGAATTTGTAGAAATAAATCAGCGATTGTGATAAACCCGAGTGTGTCCGTGATATAGATTACTCCTGTTACACGGTTTAATCCTTCGTCTCAAACTTCTAACCGAGGTACTACATCGTAGTGATAACAACAATTCGTGATGGAACTGATATGGTGAATGCAGAATTTGTAGAAATAAATCAGCGATTGTGATAAACCCGAGTGTGTCCGTGATATAGATTACTTCTGTTACACGGTTTAATCCTTCGTCTCAAACTTCTACCGAGGTACTACATCGTAGTGATAACAACAATTCGTGATGGAACTGATATGGTGAATGCAGAATTTGTAGAAATAAATCAGCGATTGTGATAAACCCGAGTGTGTCCGTGATATAGATTACTCCTGTTACACGGTTTAATCCTTCGTCTCAAACTTCTACCGAGGTTCTACATCGTAGTGATAACAACAATTCGTGATGGAACTGATATGGTGAATGCAGAATTTGTAGAAATAAATCAGCGATTGTGATAACCCCGAGTGTGTCCGTGATATAGATTACTCCTGTTACACGGTTTAATCCTTCGTCTCAAACTTCTACCGAGGTACTACATCGTAGTGATAACAACAATTCGTGATGGAACTGATATGGTGAATGCAGAATTTGTAGAAATAAATCAGCGATTGTGATAACCCCGAGTGTGTCCGTGATATAGATTACTCCTGTCACACGATCTTACCCTCCATCCCAACATTTTCAAACTTTACTTCTACCCGCGGTTCCACACTGAACAGTTTGTGTACCACGGTAGCCCTAATTACTCTCTACCAGCGAGTACAGTAGGCCTACCTCTCGTGCCTGCGCACGCTCCGCTCACCTCGTCACGGCCTCTACCGCCGTTAGTTGGGCCTACATCTGCATCATCTACACCTGTATCTACATCTACGTCTTCCTTCCTGTTATCTTCTCCACGCGATCGGGAAGGTCTTAACTAGCGCGAGTGGCGTGGACTGAGGGAGAATATCACGGTTGACTTTGATGTGCTTTTTTAAGACTAAGTAATGAAATTTGCCCACCGAAAGAAGAATAATACACCAGGTCATTGCTTTCGTGAGATCAGTCGATGACCGGTTTAGGTAGAATATTTGGCCTTGAGATCTTACAATTTACGCTCCACAGCAAGGTTGCTCTTAGAACCATCACTGGTAGAAAATACTTCGGAATACAATTCAATTTCGCCATGTTTTGTACTAAGTACCTTTTTAACTAATAACATTTCCGCCTGCTGATAACCCACTCGATTCTAGTTCTAGACTGTTTTGTTAGGAGTTGTGTAGTTAATTAAATGAACTACGGTCTGGTTAAAACATCACCACGATTGTAGGACTGTAGGTCCACGCCTAGTTTGACGAGGGTGGCTGACGTCACTTTTCTGCAGGGTAGGACAGTTAGTCCACGCCGACACCTGTGGTGCATTTTCTAAAACTGATCTGGCTGTGCATTAGTTTTTCTACCTGTACTTATTCTTTACTCTGGTCAGTGATGCTTCCACTACATGCTTGCCACATAGACGTATATGGCATATCGTCAGTAATTGTGAAAGGTGTAATCGATGCAATAGCTCATCCACTGGCTAAATGTATAAATGCTTGTCTACTGGAGGGAAGTTTTCCCGCTAAGTTAAAAATGTCTAAGGTAGTACCTATTTTTAAGAAAGGTAACTACGGTGAAATAAACAGCTACAGAGCGATCTCTCTGGTCCCCTGTTTTTCCAAAGTGTTCGAAAAAGTCCTGAAAACTCAATTAACTTCTTTTTTCGAAATTAACAGTCTTTTCAGTAAGAGTCAGTTCGGATTTAGGTGTGGAATGTCCACGATCGACGCGGTCGAGGGACTTGTGTCCCACATACTTTCCAAGTTTGAACTAGGTTTGCCTACAGGAGCCACATTATGTGATATTTCTAGGGCGTTTGACTGCGTCGACCGGGGAATTTTGTTGAAGAAGTTGGAGTATTATGGAATAACTGGTATTGAAAATTCCCTTTTTAATTCCTATCTCAGTAATCGTTTTCAAACAGTATTCAGCAATAATACCTACTCTAATTATGCTGAGGTTTGTCATGGGGTACCACAGGGATCTGTTCTGGGCCCACTTTTGTTTTTAGTCTTAGTTAATGATTTAGATGTTAATGTCAATTTCAGATCGGTTATGTTTGCTGATGACGTTACTTTTTTTACAACTCAACCTTCATTAGACTTAATTTTTAATGATTTTAAAATTATTTTAAATCAAGCCGATAACTGGTATAAAGCCAATATGTTATTTATGAAACACAGAGAAGACCCAACACTTGGTATTTACTCTTAATAGAGCAATTTTGAATGAAACGACAATTGAGAGTGTAAAACTATTAGGAATTTTTCTAGATCCTACGCTGTCTTGGCACATACATGTTGGTTATGTTCATAAAAAAGTGAGCAGGGTGGTATATTTATTGCGAAAACTAAAACTTTATGTTTCCAAAGATACGCTAAGAATGGTTTACTTTGCACTGTTTCAGAGCATCATTAGTTATGGTCTGCTCTTGTGGGGCAATGCATCTGGTATTGATAAAATTTTATTGACTCAGAAAAAAGCCATAAGAGTTATAGCGGATGCTAATTTCAAAGATCATTGTAAGCCGATTTTTAAAAAAGAAGCCATTTTGACAGTTATAAATCTTTACATTTTTTACTGCTTGATCCATGTCAAAAATAATTTTCAAAACCTGACACTGAATAAGCACATGCATATTCACAATACCCGAGGCGCTAACCTGATCAACAAACCTTTCACAAGACTTTCAAAAATTCAAACTTCATATGAGGCCGTTGGAATAGATCTATTCAATAAACTACCACTGAATGCTCAGAGTGTTACATTCAATAAATTTAAAACTGTTATTTATAAGTGGCTGGTAGAGAGGCCGTTTTATGACTTATCAGAGTTTTATTCATCTGACATCAGTGATATAGTTTTTTAGTGTATTGTCTGCTAAATAGTACACCTTTGTCTCACTAACATTATTGTATTAAATTAATGTAAAATCTATTGTGTCTTCTATAATGAGTGTTTAATTTAAATTGTTAATTTTACTGTTAGTATAAGTATTCTGACGTGATCTATTGCATGTATTGTCTAATGATCAATAAAAATCTTATCTTATCTTATCATTCGCATAGCGTACTGCTAAAGCAGCAAATATTAACAACAGTTTACTCAAGCTATCACATATGAAGTGGATTACTAATAGGGAATATATCTTAACGAATTCCATATAGCATTATATTACTATCTGATTAATTTGGCATTGTCCTAATGAATCATAAACATCTACAGTAAGTTTGTATTAGTTATTCCTTATATTGGACCATCGTTTGTATAATACTGTCTATACCAGTAGACACTATAATGGTTAGACATTCTTAAGTTAGAAATGGCGTAACTAACCTGACTTTATTTTATGTATATAATTTCGTTTCATTCTTTTTGCAGCTGTCTTATGTAGTGTACTGAAAATTATTTAGCAGATATAGAGTTTAGATTTCGAAACATCCATTAAAGTGCTGCAGTGTGAGTACGACGATCCCTTATCAACCCCTCGTCAAAAGAAACCCGTGAGTCGGACAGTGAGTCCCAGGCCGGTACCGTGGACCTACTGTCCACCCCTTAAGAAGTAGGTATGAAATGCTTCCGGCAGTGTTATGACGTGGACCTACAGTCCGTTTACCGGCCCTTTAACCCTCCAACTGATAATAAGAAACTCCCAGAATGATTCCATGGTTTTTGTCTTTGCGCAGTATATTTTACGGATATTTTTTTTTTTTAATATCTGCTAAATGCTGAATAATATCATTTTTTTTTTTGTTAGAAACCAGAAAGAAATTTGATAATAATTCAAATATTCATTTACTGTATTGTTTTTTTTAATTGTCCATAAATTGAAAAATTTATGAACGTCTGTGCCGACGGTCAATTGTAACTAAGGCTTTAATGAGTAATCCTCTCGGGTCGAAGAGACCGTAGTATGGCATGTTAGCAGACTCCATACTGGAAGAAGTCAATAATTCAAAATTCGTTGGAATACACCTCGATCGAGGTTTGGCATGGAATCACGTTTGCTTATTTTTAGCCTCTGGCTTTTATGATTTAAAGTCGTTAGCCAAATAGTACAGTTGCTGGACTTAACCAGGCCTTTACATTTTGGGATCAACTTTGCATCAAATGTCTGAACTTCCTAATAGTGGTCGAGATATATACATTGGTATACGTCTGGAGGCAGAGAACTTCCTGTGCGGAATAGGAGGTATAGGTGTATGAACACTTGCTCTCACAGGCAGGTGCTCATTTTATCAGGTTACCAAATTGGTATAAATTCCACAAGTCACTTGACATTCGCCTAAAAAGCTTTTTATCGTCAGTATTTGATAACCTGAACGAGTTTTTTGGCATACAACCGGATTGCACGTAGGCTAAATTGTATATTCAATTGTTCACTTTTATGTAATGCAAATGGAAAGGAACATAAATTTAAATTACACTCGATGTGTCTTTTTTAATACATAGTTTGACTGCCTAGCCTGCAAAGGAGACCAAACCATATGTTACGGGATTTAAAGTATTTCGGTTTAAAACAATTTGAAGATTTTTAGGATTCCTAATTAATTGCACTATAGGAAACAAAACAGAGCTGCACAAAATCGAATCGTTAGTGAATTTATATCTACTATTTTAACCGGCTTTCTGAAAATTTCTCAGAAATATTAATTAACAACATGGTTTGATATTTTCTCTCTTTGGCTAGACACATTTAATTTACTTAATTTCTAACTTAAGAAACACATTGGTGTTTTTGTATTTAACATGTGCTGAAATGTCGTCTGTATGCCACTAGCGCGTATTGATTAAAAAGTATTTAGTGCTTTATAACTACCAACAATCATTAATAAACAATATGGCCACAATTTCCAACAGACAGCAGTGTAACCATGGAAATAAATGAATAAAGTATCATAAGTTATAGAAAATTAAACACGTCTTATAAATGTCATAAAATTTGTTTAAATATACCTTTCCCAAATCAACTCCGATGTACAAAAATTGGTGAACTGTGACTAAGAAAATACTAGTAAGAACTTTACCAACACCTGCTGAAGAACACTAAGAGAGTGACTAAATTACCACAATACAGAGATCATGAAAATCAACACAACACTCGTGGACTGGAAGACACAGAGGTATGTCACGTAGATTAATGGCCGTTTACACTAAGTTCTACCGAGGACGCTGGTCACTTGGTACCAACATTTGTCGAAGTACATCCACACTGCTCGTCCCATTTCCAAGTTCTACCGAGGGCGCTGGTCACTTGGTACATAAATTCGTCGAAGGACATCCACACTGTGCTCGTCCCATTTGCAAGTTCTACCGAGGGCGCTGGTCACTTGGTGCCAAAATTCGTCGAAGGACATCCACACTGTGCTCGTTCCATTTGCAAGTTCTACCGAGGGCGCTGGTCACTTGGTACAAAAATTTGTCGAAGTACATTCACACTGCTTGTCCCATTTCCAAGTTCTACCGAGGGCGCTGGTCACTTGGTACATAAATTCGTCGAAGGACATCCACACTGTGCTCGTCCCATTTGCAAGTTCTACCGAGGGCGCTGGTCACTTGGTACATAAATTCGTCGAAGGACATCCACACTGTGCTCGTTCCATTTGCAAGTTCTACCGAGGGCGCTGGTCACTTGGTACATAAATTCGTCGAAGGACATCCACACTGTGCTCGTCCCATTTCCAAGTTCTACCGAGGGCGCTGGTCACTTGGTACATAAATTCGTCGAAGGACATCCACACTGTGCTCGTCCCATTTGCAAGTTCTACCGAGGGCGCTGGTCACTTGGTACATAAATTCGTCGAAGGACATCCACACTGTGCTCGTCCCATTTGCAAGTTCTACCGAGGGCGCTGGTCACTTGGTACATAAATTCGTCGAAGGACATCCACACTGTGCTCGTCCCATTTGCAAGTTCTACCGAGGACGCTGGTCACCTGGTACCAAAATTTGTCGAAGTACATCCACACTCCTCGTCCCATTTGCAAGTTCTACTGAGGGCGCTGGTCACTTGGTACCAAAATTCGTCGAAAGACATCCACACTGTGCTCGTCCCATTTGCAAGTTCTACCGAGGGCGCTGGTCACTTGGTACCAAAATTCGTCGAAGGACATCCACACTGTGCTCGTCCCATTTGCAAGTTCTACCGAGGGCGCTGGTCACTTGGTACCAAAATTCGTCGAAGGACATCCACACTGTGCTCGTCCCATTTGCAAGTTCTACCGAGGGCGCTGGTCACTTGGTGCCAAAAATTCGTCGAAGGACATCCACACTGTGCTCGTTCCATTTGCAAGTTCTACCGAGGGCGCTGGTCACTTGGTACAAAAATTTGTCGAAGTACATTCACACTGCTTGTCCCATTTCCAAGTTCTACCGAGGGCGCTGGTCACTTGGTACATAAATTCGTCGAAGGACATCCACACTGTGCTCGTCCCATTTGCAAGTTCTACCGAGGGCGCTGGTCACTTGGTACATAAATTCGTCGAAGGACATCCACACTGTGCTCGTTCCATTTGCAAGTTCTACCGAGGGCGCTGGTCACTTGGTACATAAATTCGTCGAAGGACATCCACACTGTGCTCGTCCCATTTCCAAGTTCTACCGAGGGCGCTGGTCACTTGGTACATAAATTCGTCGAAGGACATCCACACTGTGCTCGTCCCATTTGCAAGTTCTACCGAGGGCGCTGGTCACTTGGTACATAAATTCGTCGAAGGACATCCACACTGTGCTCGTCCCATTTGCAAGTTCTACCGAGGGCGCTGGTCACTTGGTACATAAATTCGTCGAAGGACATCCACACTGTGCTCGTCCCATTTGCAAGTTCTACCGAGGACGCTGGTCACCTGGTACCAAAATTTGTCGAAGTACATCCACACTCCTCGTCCCATTTGCAAGTTCTACTGAGGGCGCTGGTCACTTGGTACCAAAATTCGTCGAAAGACATCCACACTGTGCTCGTCCCATTTGCAAGTTCTACCGAGGGCGCTGGTCACTTGGTACCAAAATTCGTCGAAGGACATCCACACTGTGCTCGTCCCATTTGCAAGTTCTACCGAGGGCGCTGGTCACTTGGTACCAAAATTCGTCGAAGGACATCCACACTGTGCTCGTCCCATTTCCAACTTCTACCGAGGGCGCTGGTCACTTGGTACAAAAATTTGTCGAAGTACATCCACACTGCTCGTCCCATTTCCAAGTTCTACCGAGGGCGCTGGTCACTTGGTACATAAATTCGTCGAAGGACATCCACACTGTGCTCGTCCCATTTGCAAGTTCTACCGAGGGCGCTGGTCACTTGGTACATAAATTCGTCGAAGGACATCCACACTGTGCTCGTCCCATTTGCAAGTTCTACCGAGGACGCTGGTCACTTGGTTCCAAAATCCAAGTCGATGTCCACTTATACTGTCCTCGGCCATTTCCAAGCATTTTTAAAAGCATACACTTAGTAACAACTGTGTCTTTCGCCCGATGTTTGATCACTGTAATCACTTGTATTTTCGTGCAAAAATAAAGACATCTAAAATCAGGGAATTACTTTTCTAACTTTATAAATAAAAATGAGTTATAGCTAAAATTATGAATAACAAAATTTGGAGTGATACATCGAAAACAATTGTTCACAGGCCTAAAGCTCAAGATTACCGTAGTTTTCAAGATTATCATTTCAATTCATAAGTGAATGAAATGTTGGATGAATTATAATTAATTCTTTAATGTGTCACGCTTCATTTGAATTTGAGGCCAATCGCACCATCTATTTGTTTATTCCTTGTCAATCCTGAATGAGTGTAGGTGACCTGTGTAGTCTTGATACTTTATAAGGTTTACAGAGGATCATTAAATTAATAGCCCTGTAGTCAGAGAATTTAAGGACCATAAAATTTGAATTGAACTTCTAACAAGCCAGGGATTGGTAAATTTGGTCTGATTGTGTTGGCCGAGAGACAACCCCGATTGTCAGTTCCTACGCTGACTCTGATTGAAATATCGCAGTCAATCTAGAGTTATTCCCTTATGTATACTGGCTGGAAAGTGGGCGCTTGGATGAATGAGCAAAGTCTGCACAGGGCAGTCTTAATCAAACCTAAAAATCTCATGCGATTCGACTCATGCAATACATCAGCCATTCGACAGTGACTCAGTCTATGGACTATAAAACCCACATCTAGACGAGGAAGAGTGCTGCTCTTTTAGCATCTCGATGCGAACATTTGCGCATGCCAGCAGCACCAAAAGGTCTTCCGGAAAGGTAAGGATAGCCGCAGGTCTCGTAAAGGGTCCGGTTCGATTACTCCACCGATCGTTGGCCCAACGACCCAAACATTACTTTAGTTTAAAATAAGAGGGTCGTTGGCCCAACGATCAGTGGTGTAATCGGACTGATTTGTTTCATAAAGTAAAACATAACTAAAATGGGTCGTTGGCCCAACGAACAGTATTTACAATTTAAACAGTAAATTTACAATCAAGGTTCGTTGGTCCAACGATCCAAAATTTACTTACAAATACTAATAACGTATATATGGGTTCGTTTGGGCCAACGACCCGTTTTATAATTTATAGAGGTTCTATTAGTCCACTGGGTCGTTGGCCCAACGACCCGATCAAATAAAACATTGCATTTCAAATGAAAAGGGTCGATTACTCCACTGACCGATTAGTCCACTATGGACAAGGGCAGGCGGTACGGCAGCCGCTCTTCCTGCACTGTTGGAATTTTATCTTCATTATGAGCGTGAATACATTTGATGAAAATATAAATATATATAACTATAAATGTTATTATAAATTATATATTAATTAAATGCAGGTATGAGGTAACTTGTACATTATTAATATTTTTGTCGGTAAAGAAAAAATTACATTGGTTAATATAAACGTATATTTTTAGTTATAATTTCTTCTACATCATTGACGTGACTAAACAAATATATGTTTATATAAAATTTGTATAAACGGCAAAATCTTGATTTAATGTTTATTTAAACTACATTAGTATCGATTTTTTATCATATACATATACATGTACAAGTAAAAGAACTGGCCAATTCTCTTAAAAAAGCCAATGTATAATGTTCTGAAGCATTTTAAACATTTTCGTGTATCTGGTACATTTCTTCAGATGGATATAAACTACATTTACAGTACATATTAGAGGTAACTATCAATCATTAAAGCTTAATTGAGAATATGTTGCCAACTTTAAAATAGAAGCCTCTGAAGAAGTAATGTTGACTGTTAATGGGATGTGAGAGAAGGCATTACATTATCCTATACCGGGTATTCTATATGAGATAATCTATAAACGTAATGCACCTGTTAGACTCTTAGTTATAAGTAGAATAGTGTAATTTGTGGTAATATATTAGAAATATAATTTTATTAGTGATGTCGCAAAAAGAATTCAAATTTCACATGCAACTGTGAAAGTACAGTACTACTAGAGCTTTAATTTCCCATAAGTTCAACATTATTCTTTTGATGGGGTCTTCTTCAGTTTATTTCCAAGTTGAAACATGCAAACTTGAATTGATGTATCCGTGACAAACCTTGTTATAATTATTAATAGTTTTAATGTGAAGTAAACGTTTTCTTTGGCGTCTTCATTGTAGTTTTGTACGCTGTGATGGCTGAGGAGAATAGTGATAACTATCGACCGTGACATGAAGTCGCAGTCATTTACATGATTTTATTAAGTTTTCATTGAGCCCTGTGGTTTACTTTTACAGTTAATTTACATAATAAAAGATGGTAAACGGATTAGGTCTTCGGTTTACACGGCCGGTGTCATAACCAACTGTTTTGGTCTAACCGTGGAAAGCTACCCTCCACCACAATATTTTTCCGGTTTAAGATCTGTTGTTTAAGATAGTTCCCCACATAAAAACCGATACATTGTAAGAATTTAAGTATCGTTTCGACGAGGTGTAAACTGCACAACACATCAAATATTATCAAATCATATAGCTCGTGTTTTAGTATTTAAGGTTATTTAACAACTATCGAGAAGTCTTCCATGAAATTTTTAAAACCTTCAAATTTGTGTACATTATTTACATTTACTCTATATCATTGTCCAGTATGACTTAGACAGTGAAGCAGTGGACCTGTACAGAAGGAGAATCAATCGTGGCCATTAGGCAAACTAGGCGGCTACCGAGGACGACAGCTTTAAGGGGTGGCTAAAAGAAAACAATTACAAGAATGTGTATAAATTACTTTACAGAAACCGAGCCAAAAAATACATAAAACAGGCTTGTGTCACTTTAAAATTCAACCTTTATCATATCAAACATTACTTAAAGTGTCAGCGTAAACCTTAGGTAAATTGAATATAGTACAATAAACCTTTGTAGTTACCCTCTGAATGTGAAATTGAAGACGGCAACAGTTTTAGTGTTGAGTTCGGAGTTGGGCGTGATGTGGCCTCGAAAAGCATATTGTCCGCATCGCTTCTATAACCCCATTACTACTACTTGTCTAAACCTTTACTCAAGTCGGAGGATTGATCAGTCATTAGGCTAGTTTTGAGGGTTTTTTATCGACTCTGTGTAATTTTTATTAGCGGTATCTAATGTTGCTTGATTATGCGAGCATCCCGTACGTAAGAGGACACGCTAGTGGATGCTGCCTGCTCTTCCGAGGCTCTATATTTAACATGGAGCAAAAATTCAATGGAAAATAGGCACTTGACTTGTCTCAAACTTGATTTCTCAATCTTTCATTCCACAAACAGACTTTATAGTTGAACGCCTGGGGGTTTTTTGACTTCGGATTACAACTACAGTGAATGCATTTATATGGTCGATGTGGTATTTTGTTTTTCAGACTATAAATTGCATTGTTTATCAAATTCTTTATCTAGGTTTTTTCATTGTTTAAACAAATTACTATAAAAATTCATCTTTGAGCATCTAGTTTTGCTCTAAATGGTATTTTTCAAATTATATGTGAAATTTCAACCTAAATAGATGTAGAGAAACATCTATTAAGAACACCACTACTCTTGGTGTGTTTTTTGATTATATTTAGGGTTGTCGGGCTCTTGAAATGTAGTAAAAACGTGGAGGGAAGAGCGGAGCTGCAGGTGCAAAGTACAATGGAAATATGTAATATAAAAGATAATATACATGTCGCCTTATTTTCAGATTTTAGGACTGTACGTCCACGCCTAGTTTGACGAGGGTGGCTGACGTCACTTTTCTGCAGGGTAGGACAGTTAGTCCACGCTGATACCTGTGGACTAACTGTCCTTCTTTTCAAAACTGACCTGGCCGTGCATTAGTTTTTCTACCTGCACTTATTCTTTATTCTGGTCAGTGATGCTTCCACTACATTCGCACAGCGTACTGCTAAAGCAGTAAATATTAACAACAGTTTACTCAAGCTTCCACATATCTTAACGGGATTATATCTTAACGAATATTCATATTTCCATTATATTACTCTCTGATTAATTTGGCATTGTCCTAATGAATCATAAACATCTACAGTAAGTTTGTATTAGTTATTCCTTATATTGGACCATCGTTTGTATAATACTGTATATACCAGTAGACACGTTACTCGTAGTACACGTTAATTGAAATGGATGGTTTATTGTTTTATTAACATTGTTAATAGTTAAAATAACAATTTAGTTCATATCTAATATATCATTTTTTAAAATTGTACCAAATTAAGTTAAATAGATACGAAGACAAAATATTTTATTACCTTAAATAGTGGCTTTTGGCATATAATCCAAACAGAAAACAAAACATCTTCCTACACAGACATACTAACTTACATAATAGTGACCTGATGTCGCTAACGATTCGTTGTAAATATCACTCAAACAGGAATTCGATGAACGGCTAAAAAATGTGTCTAGTTTCATTCAAACTTCCAATTGCTATTCATCTCTATATCCCGCTGCGAAAAAATTTAACGTTATTTCAAATAGTGATCCCGGAACGACAGGAGATAACATGTTTTAATTACTAGCAGTTATAAGAACTTCGAACGCACCAAATTCTTAAATTTATTCTTAAACCCTATTAGTTTTATTCTCCTTTAAAATAAACCGTTAAGCGTTAAAAGGTTTAAAATTTGGGGTTTAGTTAATAAAAAAAGCCCTAGTTAATGTTGCTTTATTTTCTCGAACAAGGTACAAACAAACTTCTGAGAAGCCTACTTCTGTCAAAAGTCAAATAAACTATGCGTTTTTATAACTATATAACAGTTATATAGTACATTCCTTTGATGTCTGCATACAGTACTCAACATGCATACTCAATATTTACTAAAGTGTACAGTTAAAAGTAGATTTGTAATAAAACTTTTAGTTTTCTTATCTAAATATTTGTCTTACTTGTGCTCAACAGTGGTCGCAAAAAAATGTTTAAATAAGAAGTGTTGTTATTATCAAGCTTACTCTATGCTTTCACGACTAAATGTAAGGTAATTTATGATTGTGCTACTATAAAACAATGTTTACACAGGACAATTGACTAAAGTTAACAGGCTCTTATACTATTATATAAATGTCTTGTTCTCTTTACCTGATTTTTCTGTGCATTCTTACGATATTTTAATCGTTGTTCTCCTAGTCGGAGCGAAAACATATTCAATAAACCAAAGACCACACTATAATCGTTACAGACATTCTTAAGTTAGAAATGGCGTAACTAACCTGACTTTATTTTATGTATATCATTTTGTTTCATTCTTTTTGCATCTGGCTTATGTAGTGTACTGAAAACTATTTAGCAGATATAGAGTTTAGATCTCGAAACATCCATTCAAGTGCTGCAGTGTGAGTACGACGATCTTTTGTCAACCCCTCGTCAAAAGAATCCCTTGAGTCGGACAGTGGGTCCCAGGCCGGGACCGCGGACCCACTGTCCACCCCTTAAGAAGTAGGTAAGAAATGCTTCCGGCAGTTTTATGATGTGGACCTACAGTCCGTTTACCCATCACCACTTCCGGTTTTCAATACCCGGATGTGAGGGCGGACCCCCCTCCCCACACTCCTCCGTAGTTCCCTCACTCGTCAGGAGGTTTAATTGATTAGTTAGGAGTGTATCTGAATTGATGCCGTATGTTGAACAACTGTCGGGTTTTTACAAGTTACCCAGTTACCGGGTTTTTTACGTGCAGTCCCACATCGGCATTGCAATGCCTTTATTAATTAATTACTATCTTGCATCACTCCCCACACTCCACTATATTGACATGATGCTAGATCAAATTTGTGGCATTATTTTTACACGTTGTTGCAGACGGAGAGCAGATTAAACATTAATAATAACTCATGATTCATAAAATATAATTATCAACTAACATTTAAATCTTCACTTTCGTAGTAGCAGCCATATAGTCTCCAAAGATAGATTAATGTGAAGACCCAATTGTCAATAATAACTTAATATCACGTTGCAGACATCGAACACATGCCAAAATAATTATTCAATATACAACTGACTAGTGATGTGAGCCGGGAATATTTACAGTGGGAAGAGAAATTATAAAATGGGAATATTTCCAGGAAATTTCCCGAAGGTTTTATAAGTTCCCAAAAACGAGGGCATTTATAGAATATCCCATTAAAAATGGGGTTTACTTTTTCTTAAAACTTCATCACGGAAGAAACTGGAAATGAGTTTTGGACGTGATGATGCGATGGACGATGATGATGATTACAACTAATTATTAACACGTAACAACTTGCCTGCACTCATTTACAGTGTACAATTCAATAATAGTCAATAAGTGTTAATTCAGACAAAAAATATACGTCTTTTTCTTGGAAGAACTGATCTGAAGAAATAGTGAATATATCAATTTAATGAATTTACACTTCAATTAATAAGTTAAAATGACCAATTAGTAATTTGGAAGTATTTTGCACTGTTTTATAACAAATATGCAAGAATTTGTAATAGGTTTAAAAATGTGATAATTTCCTTTCGTAGACTACTAGAAAACATGGTTGTCAGGGATCCATCAAGTAATCGTGTGGTATTCAATAACATTTAAAGATGAACACACGTATCACAGTTGTAACATTTATGTGAAGGAATTAAGACTTGTATGATTATTACTTCTGAATATAACTCTTTAAGAATTGATATACATGTTCATATCAATATATTAGATCTAAGGGATTAACAAATATTGGGGTGCTCACTGACCTATGCTCTTAGGAGGAAATCAAAAATTCCCAGGAATTTATGAATTATGGGAGTATTCCCGTCAATTTTTCCCTGAGAACTTTCCCCAAGTATTAATTCCCGGAAATTTTACGCCACTACCACTTACTATAAAACATGACATGTTCAACATGAAATATATTAGATCTAAGGCATTAAAATGTATTGGGGTGCCCACTGACCTATGCTTTTAAAAGGAAATCATAAATTCACAGAAATTTATGAATTTTGGTAATATTCCCGGCAATGTTTCCTGTGAATTTTCCCCAAAGTACAAATTCCCGGAAACTTTACACCACTACCACTGACTATTTAAACATGACATCTTCAACATGAAACGTTCCCGGTCCCTAATACGCCATTACAGACAAGCAAGGGGTGTGACACACTTCCACCTAAGGTAGGTACTACACCTCTCCCCCTCCGCACTCAAGGGCTTGCCCATTTACGGAAGTACGGGTGTAATTGACCCATTCACAACCGGGTGACTCTCGTTATTTCGGCGCCAAAGACGACTCTTCACTTCTCTCGTGCCCTGAGGACGTGCGAGCAACACCCCCCCCCTCTACCCAACCGCCCGGGACGTGCACTAGACGTGTAGTAAACCTGTGTAAAACCGTGCCCAGTACTACGTCATTGATGAAAATATACATCACCACATACGAAGATAATCCCAAGAACTTTTGATGTCCAACATCTACAACCACCAACACGATTTTTGGTATTTAACGTTATAGATTTACAGTTTGCTAGCAGTTACCCGCGGCTTCGCCCGCAATTTCTCTACATTTTGTGTATTTCTTTGAATAGCTCCCATGATTTCGATAGCGTTCAGGCTACTGTATGGCGCTCACGAGTGACGCCTGTCAATCACTTTCAATACATTTCTAAAAACATTGGGCATGCTAGACTAAGAATAATGTACTGACGTATCTGATAAAATAAAATCATATATTTAATTTGTAATTACGACAAATTATTATAATTTGACCATGTATTTTCTTCAATTGGAACAATTTTATGTTCGTAAAATATTATTAACCATATTGTTTCGATGGATAATCATGTTTTATTTTTGTCTATTAGACTATTTTCATTAGTTTGTAATTCTAATGTTTGGTAATGACTTACATATGATTGTAACATTGTTTACTATTATTAATTTCATTGTTACTTTTGTAGTTACCGATATTTCGTACCTTTAAACTACATGCATTAAAGAAGTATAGAAAACGCAAATACTATTTACCATTACTAGCATGCATCAAACAAACGACAGCTGATATTTATTCATGCAAATAAAAAGTAATATGGCACTTGTTGTCTGTAGCTGTTATCAACTGTCAGAAGAGCATCTAAAATAAAAAAGCATATATTTGATTCCTATACCTAAGGAATGTACATGTCAAATTTCGTCCAAATTGTTCTACTAGATTTGTGTGATTCTGTACCAAGATTTCAAAAATATGACTTAAAACCGTGCCTATACTTGTTTAATGCAATTTTAACATTCTAAATTATGTACCTTCAGAAGTCTCTATGACCCAGAGCAACATAGACCTCGATTTGGAAGCAATACTTAGCTTGTTTTATTAATATCTTTTTATACATCACCCATGTGGCTAATATCGTGTAAAACTTGTTGATTTTGCGGATGAATTTATATTTAAAGCACTTGTATAAGTTGATATACTGGTGGTATTTGACGTCAACTAACCCAAGGATACTTTTTAAAATTGTTCTTCGATAAAAATAAAACTGAACGAACAAGTGGATATCAGAACCAACAGTAATACACAAATGCCAAATTTGGAATCTTCACAGAACAGAGAATAGAGTAACTTGGGATGAGTTTAAAGTTTAAAAAACTAATTTACAACTTTTTTGTCACAAAAACTTTCCCTGCGTTACATCAGACGTATCACTCTGCAATAAACTAAAGGATATAGTAATTTCGGTGTTTTTGTTAGAAACAAAGCCATCTGCAACTTTATATACATTTGTAATGATTCGTTTTAGCATGGCATTTCCATGAGCACATCATACGTACATCATCGCACCATGGCCGAGACATACATGTGTAAGAGACTAGAGGCAGAGATAACTACCGAACTGGTAGACACAGAACTGTGTTTTATGAACGCTTGCCTTCACAGGCAGGTGTTCATTTCGTCAATAAATGACCAGATTCAATAAAAAACACTCCAACGCCCCACGATATTAAAAACTCGTTTGAAACGGTTTTTAGCGTAACAAACAATTTTATAATGTTGACGAGTTTTTTGGCATATAATTGGGAAGACCACCATTGATATCGCTCGCTCCCATGTTACCGGGCCCAATTAAAAAGACTGACTCAATCCGTCGCTAGAAGTGGGAATAATTAGTGAATGAATGGAAATAGGTAGTTTTGCAAATTGTATGTTTGAATGAGATTTCCTGCGGTGTGTGTGAAAAAAACTATTAGCAAGTAAAAAGTAAATGTTTGCCATGCGATGTAATATGTTTCGGCGATACAAATTTGATTTGATTTGACGTACGCACAGTCTCGTGTCCGAGGCACGCAAGGCGCCAAAACCACAACTAGAAAGTAAGCCACCCCATACGGGCACCCGCATAGCGTCCGCCACCCCTTTCTCGGTACCAGAAACCGTACTGGACTCGAAACGTTGAAGGTGCGTCTGCACTGGAAAGAGTACCAGAAAAAAGAGTCGGATTCCGAAAGTGAATGATAAGACAGGAAGTGACGCGTGATAAGCGCTATCGACCACCCCCGCCGCTCTCTATCATCCAGTTAGTTTGCCCAGCCGGCTTCTAAACTGGCTCAGAACAGATTTGATGAAGGAGGGCCCGGTAAACATGGGAGCGAGCGATAGCAATGGTGGACGATGGAAGGGGAAAGATAATGAAACTATGGTTTATGTTCAAGACGATGACAGGCGTAAAACTGGTTTATTGCAGCTGTAAAGTTGTTCCACGGTTATCGGGGCGTTCGTGAAAACCGTAATCTATTCTGACGATAGTAAATCACAAAGTCGAATACTCGCTGCCACAGCTGGCAAGAGTCGACTGTGTGAACTGCCAATAAGTGAATGAATCCTCTTTGTGAATTCCGTAATCTATTCTGATGATTGTAAATTACAAAGTCGAATACTCGCTGCCACAGCTGGCAAGAGTTCGACTGTGTGAACTGCCAATAAGTGAATGAATCCTCTTTGTGAATTCCGTAATCTATTCTGATGATTGTAAATCACAAAAGTCGAATACTCGCTGCCACAGCTGGCAAGAGTCGACTGTGGTGAACTGCCAATAAGTGAATGAATCCTCTTTGTGAATTCCGTAATCTATTCTGATGATTGTAAATTACAAAGTCGAATACTCGCTGGCCACAGCTGGCAAGAGTCGACTGTGTGAACTGCCAATAAGTGAATGAATCCTCTTTGTGAATTCCGTAATCTATTCTGATGATTGTAAATTACAAAGTCGAATACTCGCTGCCACGGCTGGCAAGAGTTTGACTGTGCGGACTGCCAATAAGTGAATGAATCCTCTTTGTGAATTCCGTAATCTATTCTGATGATTGTAAATTACAAAGTCGAATACTCGCTGCCACGGCTGGCAAGAGTTTGACTGTGTGGACTGCCAATAAGTGAATGAATCCTCTTTGTGAATTCCGTAATTTATTCAAACGATTGTAAATTACAAAGTCGAATACTCGCTGCCAGAGCTGGCAAGAGATCTACTGTGTGAACTGCCAATAAGTGAATAATTCCTCTTTGTGAATTCCGTAATTTATTTTGACGATTGTAAATCACAAAGTCTAAGGCTCGCTGGTGATTTGTCATGGTGCAGAAGACAAACCTATCTAGAGCTCTTGCAGTATAGGCACAACTCCAGTGACAACTCCGACACCGGTCCGTCACCTTGACGACTACTCCTGTCCGGTATTTCTCCAGTGACGGTCAATGTTTTGTCCACTGGTTGACCCAGACCGCAATCAACTCCACTACCTCTTGTCAACCATTCCGCATGGTATATTCTACTCACCAGAATGAGATTGATAACAAACAGCTTCAGGACTCTCATAGCTATAATTTGTAGGTCTTCCTTAGACTCAAACAAAATATTTACCAGTGAAATCTAATCCGCTCGGGTTTGCGATATTGTGCGACAGTAAACGGAAGGAAAATCACAACTGTGTTAATAACTACGGGCCGATATCATTATTTCATATTTTTAAAGAAAAAAATTAAATTATAAAGTTTACTGAATGCCTCAGGAAGATCAAACGCCGTTTTAACTGTCCCTTCCCCCTCCACAACTATATGGTCCAATCCACTCTAAATACAGGGTACAACATTACAGATAAGCCATCAAGATCCCAAAAAGGAAGGTTATTCCTTGCATTGGTATCCCGATCAGCACTTGGCCCAATCGCTGTGACGGTACTTTTATAAGATTATATGTAGACGAAAGCGTGTTTTTCACCCAAATCCAAGTAAACCCTATTTTACATTTATGTATTTACATTCAAGATAAGAACATCTACAGCAAAAAAGAGCTTCAGCACAAGCAAAACAAATCTACAAATGCATAGAAAGATGTCCTATCACATATCCATTCACTACATGTTAGTTGAATGAATCAATACTTTTCCAAAGAATACACGCGTATACTGATAATGTGGTGTTCAGGAAATATCTCCATGTTTGGCATATCTTTAAAACATTCGAAGAGAATAGCAACTGTAAAGTTCTCTAGCAGGCCTACTACTGTTCAGATGTCTGTCTATTTGTAGCCACAGACAGTTCGTTGACATCCTTAGTCTACATCACCCTCCACTACTTGTAGAACGTATTTTATTATTCGTGACCTCCTTAGTGTACATCACCTTCCACTACTAGTAGACCGAACTTTACGATTGGTGACATCCTTAGTCTACATCACCCTCCACTACTTGTAAAACGTATTTTATTATTCGTGACCTCCTTAGTGTACATCACCTTCCACTACTAGTAGACCGTACTTTACGATTGGTGACATCCTTAGTCTACATCACCCTCCACTACTTGTAGAACGTATTTTATTATTCGTGACCTCCTTAGTGTACATCACCTTCCACTACTAGTAGACCGAACTTTACGATTGGTGACCTCCTTAGTCTACATCACCCTCCACTACTTGTAGAACGTATTTTATTATTCGTGACCTCCTTAGTGTACATCACCCTCCACTTCTTGTAGAACGTACTTTACGATTCATAACATCCTTAGTCTACATCACCATCCATTGCTTGTAGAATGTACTTAACGATTCCTAATATCCTTAGTCTACATCACCCTCCAATACTTGTAGAACATATTTCACGATTCGTGACCTCCTTAGTGTACATCACCCTCCACTTCTTGTAGAACGTACTTTACGATTCATAACATCCTTAGTCTACAACACCATCCACTACTTGTAGAACATACTTCATGATTCGTGACATTCTTAGTTTAAATCATTCCCCACTACTTGTAGAACGTACTTCAATATTCGTGACATCCTTTGTCTACATCACCCTTCACTAGTTGTAGAACATACTTCACGATTCGTGACATCCTTAGTCTACATCATCCTCCACTACTAGTAGAACGTAGCCTACTTTATTTTTTCGTGCTAACCTTAGTCTACGTCACCCTCCACTAGTTTTAGAACGTACTTTACGATTCATGCCATCCTTAGTCTATATCACCTTGTAGAACATACTTCATGATTCGTGACATTCTTAGTCTAAATCATTCCCCACTACTTGTAGAACGTACTTCAATATTCGTGACATCCTTTGTCTACATCACCCTTCACTAGTTGTAGAACATACTTCATGATTCGTGACATTCTTAGTCTAAATCATTCCCCACTACTTGTAGAAAGTACTTCAATATTCGTGACATCCTTTGTCTACATCACCCTTCACTAGTTGTAGAACATACTTCACGATTCGTGATATCCTTAGACTACACCACCCTCTACTATTTGTAGAACGTATGTCACGATTCGTGTCAATTATAAGGTGACCGGTTACATGCCATATTGCATGTATATTTATGCAAATAGTGCTCATCCCGCTTTTGAAACAAACAGCATTTGCATCCCATTCTCACATTTTGGGTATTACTTAACTCCAAACTTACAAGATGGCGTTTTTTTAACACCATCGAAGTACGCTTTAGCAAAATATAAGCTATACTGTGTCCATGTACAGTGTTAACAAAGGCGTGTAAAATAAAAACCGACATTAAATATTGGAAAACTGATTTATTGGAACTATTGATTTAAAATTAATAGTGTCGAAGGAAATGTATGAAATGCTAAAGATAGAAGATCTAAGTGGTTAAGACGGTGGATTGAAACAGTGTATAAGGACAAACACTATACATGAACAAGAAAAACATAAAGCTCAAGACAAATTGAGGGTTCTCATGATGATGCGGTGGGAGAAGACAGGGTGAAGGAGAGTGTGACTGCAGACAATGTTTGTGTAGACGAGATGGAGGTAGCAGAGCGTGCAGGAGGTTCCTCTCCGAATGGCTGTTCCGCCGTCATGCTCAGGACAATGGAACACTGGAGTGTGGACGCTCCAGCTACAACATTTAGTTCTTTCAGCGGCCTCATCGCAGCCACCATCTCGCCTGTAATTACAGCTTTTTCAGCAGTCTCTCGTGTACGCCTTGTGCATGCCTCAGGGCAACAACGAATTTGGGTTGTCTTCCGAGGCGAAGTTTCATCCACTTGACCCACTTCGAGGATCTGCTGGAATTCACAATGCACTCGGAAGATTCAACCAATCAAATAAACTGATTCTAGTCAATGCAATACGTGTTATTGTATGATACCAGTAATGTTACGCACACTTTTCTTAATTAAGAAAGGGTCGAACAGTAGTGCATCCCATAAAAAGGTTTTTTTAGGTTATTTAACCACTTCGGTTGTGTTACTACACAGTTTCTTCCATTTGATCCACATCGAGGAACTGCTGGAATTCACAATGCCCATAGAACAATCAGATTTCGACCAAGTAGATAAACAGTTTTCAGTCAATGAAATACATATTGGTGTAATGGTACCAAGGGATGTCTTTATTAAGACAGGTTCGAAGAGTAGTGCATCTGATAAAAATTCTTTTTAGATTATTTAACCAGTCCGGTTGTTACTAACCGGTATCATTCGGTTGTAACAAGTCGATGTTCGGTTTGTAATCGCTACGGAAATGTAATCTCGCTCACTACAGATAACATGAAAGACAGCAAACAAGTACCGAAGCAGATCTCGATGTTATCCCGATCTCAACAGAACGCCGCCGCCGCCATGAGTCACCAGCCAGGCTTCTGCCCGAAAGGTCAAAGACCCGCTAATCAGCTGACCGACTGACTCTGACAGCTGTTTGTTTATTGCTCGATGACGTCACCACTTCACAGCCCCCCACACACTCTTTGATCTCGATACCCCTCCTGATAGCCGCTCCGGCTGTCTAAGACCCGTCCGGACGTTGGCACTGCCATCTAGAGCGTTCATCACATCACAAAAATGTATCGGAATTTAACCGAATTAACGTTTTTTTTTTTCTCGTCCTTAACAGCTGCTCAATTAACGGTTAGTTCTATTCGACTAAGGAGAGTTATATATGTCCTAAACTAGAGAGGTTTTGCTTAAAAGGCGGTCCAAACTGACGACATAGTAATAAGCCAATAATTGGTTCTTGACATGCGCTGACCAAGCTAATCGAAAATAACAGAGAATAAATATGGTTATTACGAGTTCATCGTAAACTATAAGCTATGACTATAAACTATAAGATCTTTATGTCTGATCGAAATTCATATTAATCCGTTAATCAATAGTAGTCGTAAGTTGTTACATATTTTTAAAAAATACAATGGAGACGACTGTAGATAACAGAAAAATTATGTACATACCTACAGAGAAAAACTGAATTAAGTAAAGTTAATCCTACCTAATCCAACAGATTAATAATGGTAACTACTGCGTGGTCTAAGAATCTTCCAGTTGCTTACCTGAAATCAGAAAACAAAATTAAAAATGTATCAACATATTCATTTACTTAATCAAAACAACAAATTATTATAAGCTTGTGTTTGATGCAATCCCAATACAACGTATTCCTACATATTACCCAAGAGTGTTATTGTTGTTTTTGTATAGTAGTATGAAATAAAACAAATCGATAATCAACATTCATGCACAAATTTTAAGTATCTATACACTTAGAGAATGATATGGAGGAAATATATCGTTTAAGACAAAGCTTATTGAAAGTTCACAACTATAATTACACATAACGTAGCTATGGTAGGAAGGTTTGATTCATTTGAATTTTTGAGTTTAGCTCCAGGTTACCTTCCTTTTAATGTAGCGTCTGGTATATGACGCTGTTCTCAGACTTGACCTCCTGGAATCTCGAGTCATGGTCGTCTGAAGATATCCTCAAGCTCAAAACGAAACATTTGCATCGTTTGAATCATCGACATCGACACCAGAGAATAAAATAATTACTTCGTTTCACCTAAAAATAAGTAAAGTTGTAGTCTCATTGTCTCATTAGCTGCACACAGTTGAGTACACCGTGCTTAGAGAACCGTCTCTATCACATCTTAGTGCACCCAGTTTTTGCACCTGATGAGAACAAGGAGAATACCTATTAACCTATTTATAGGTTTCCTCTGATGTCAAAACGGCGTAAAAGGTTTGTTCTGAGCTTCTTCGACGCCGACTTTCTTCAGTGGAACATGACTCCAGAATTCAGGAGTCAAGTCTGAGACAGCGTCAGATACCAGATGCTGCAATAAAAAAAGGGTGAACTGGAGCTAAACTCAAAATTCAATATAATTACTACGTTAAACCTCCGAGAAGTGTTGGACTGATGTAGTAGGACCTTGGAACAAACGTCAAACTTCGAACAATTTCGCCCTATTTTTATCATATAAATAGGAAATACCATAAGCGTTTCTCTTGCCAAGGTCCACTTTTTTAATATTAAGACTATACGGTAAAGGTAAGGTTAATACTTAATTAATAACATTATCAAATACTAAAGGGCTTTGGATGTACACCAGTCATAACCTTAAATTGAAACCTCTCCTTCAGTTATATGACCGAAATAAGAGGCGTACAATAGTTTAAGAATTAAATTGCCTATTTGGGGTTAAAAATTGAGATCACCGACAGTACATTATGTGAAATGAAAATTTTCAATTTCAATCTTGTTTTAGCGTCGTAGACATGTATTACATGTATGACAAACGTCAGTTACATTATTGTAACTTTAAAATATAAAAATACAATATTTGTATGAAAGTCAAGAAGAATAAGAAAACTAAACTTACACTGAATAGTAAAAACAATACAAAATGATTAATACAATAGAGTTTATAGGTTAGAAACTTCCCAACCGAATAAAACAACCCTCTAACAGGTAATTTTTTAGCTGATTTTCATACATTGTTTTTTCTGTTGTATTTTTTAAATGATTAGGGAGTTTTCCAAAAACCCTAGCCCCCTGAGTTTTTGAGGCAGTCCACCCGACCGAGCCGAGCGATGTTGGGTTTGTCGCAGGTCTACTGGGGCTCGCGTGTTGTGGTCATGTATAGCAGCTCCATCTACTACATTTGTACAATGAAGCCTGGCATAAATGATGGTCTCGTAGATATACAAAGATGGGAACGGGTTCAAAATACTGTGCTCTTTAAATACATTCTACACGAATTTCTGCGAGATATTCCAACCACAACACACACAATTCGTTTTTGTAAAAACGAAAAACCCTTTTTAGTAAGTACTGAGGTGCCGAGCCCCAAACAAGAAGTCCGTAACCGGCAACTGTGACTCTACCAAACCAAAAGAATATTTTTAACAACTGAATAAGGCGATATTTTGCAAACTGGGACAACGTTATTGAAGGGTTTATAATTATTATGGAAGTAGGTTTGTCGTAACGGCAGATAATTGTGTAGCGAATAGGTTTTCAGTAAAATTAGGCTTGTGTGTCGCAAGTGCGGAGTTTGCGAACTGTGAAGCCAAACTGTAGGTCACGTTGACTTGCCATATAAACGGCGGTACCACCGTTATCAGCCACATTATGTACACGTCACACGGAACAATAACTGTTACTCTCCGGTCTGTCGACACAGCTGGGCAGCACATGCTTGCATGTGCAAGTTACCAAGGGTTCGTATGAGCGGAACCACAAAAACAACCAACTGTTCGCTGCGTAAGTGAATGGAACCTTTTGTTCGCCGTCTTAAAACCGACTATCGATGTTTAGGTGATTCGGTTGTTATTCAATAGTGTAATAAGTGATACAAGTAGTGAAAATTCCTGTAATAAAAAAAATGTTTTCGAATATATAAAATTTGAATGAATGTTATTTAAAACGTTCCTAAGCTACACAACTTACACAATTATACTTATTTGATACTTATTAAAAAAATACAACAGTAAAAAATATCAGTGGCACGCAGATGCAGATCCAAGATCCAACACAACCGTACTTCGTATACAACAGATCGACGTTTTCGATCTACTTGGAATCTTATGCTTGAGGTTTTTAAAAACACGTTTTTACTATTACATCTACTTTCAAATTTTGAGAAACCCCTAAATTCTCTGAATCAGCAGCGCATAGTATTTGGATGTGTGCTGTTTTCTTACACTCACTTGATACTTATTCTTGAAATTTTATATTTTCCATATATAATTATATAGGTGATTTTACCAACAGACTACTAACAATATATCATGTAAATCTATACACCAAACTATACGTAGCCTAATCTAAACTCAATTTAGGAGGCGGCACTATGTGTGGTCGCTTAATTAAGGAGAATCAACAAAGACCTTGAGAGAAATTACTTCATATACAGCAAATTATAACATTATGTAGGTTACGCCTGTGGTTCACTATATGTAATTGATCGGATCCCATAACAACCGAGATAGCCGCCAATCGTATTTACTGTATCGCAATAATTAACTATCGAGATTAAGAGACCTTGAAGCCTGATGCCAAAGCCGACTTTCCCACACAAATTGTGCTGTGTTCAGTAGGCCTAGTACAGAGCCCAGTCGGACCGTGAAGGTTGTATGGTTCACTTCCCGTGCAGGCTGGCTGTGCAAGGGCGCTGATGATGAGGCTTGCCTATTTGCTGTGCTGAACTATCCCACACAAATTGAGCTGTGTTCAGTAGGCCTAGTACAGAGCCAGTCGGACCGTGAAGGTTGTATGGTTTCACTTTCCCGTGCAACCTGGCTCTGCAAGGGCACTGATATGAGGCTTGCCTATTGCTGTGCTGAACTATCCCACACAAATTGTGCTGTGTTCAGTAGGCCTAGTACAGAGCCCAGTCGGAACCGTGAAGGTTGTATGGTTTCACTTCCCGTGCAGGCTGGCTGTGCAAGGGCGGCGCTGATGATGAGGCTTGCCTATTGCTGTGTGCTGAACTATCCCACACAAATTTGAGCTGTGTTCAGTAGGCCTAGTACAGAGCCCAGTCGGACCGTGAAGGTTGTATGGTTCACTTTCCCGTGCAGGCTGGCTGTGCAAGGGCGCTGATGATGAGGCTTGCCTATTTGCTGTGCTGAACTATCCCACACAAATTGAGCTGTGTTCAGTAGGCCTAGTACAGAGCCCAGTCGGACCGTGAAGGTTGTATGGTTCACTTCCCGTGCAACCTGGCTCTGCAAGGGCACTGATGATGAGGCTTGCCTATTGCTGTGCTGAACTATCCCACACAAATTGTGCTGTGTTCAGTAGGCCTAGTACAGAGCCCAGTCGGACCGTGAAGGTTGTATGGTTCACTTCCCGTGCAGGCTGGCTGTGCAAGGGCGCTGATGATGAGGCTTGCCTTATGCTGTGCTGAACTATCCCACACAAATTGTGCTGTGTTCAGTAGGCCTAAGTACAGAGCCCAGTCGGACCGTGGAAGGTTGTATGGTTCACTTCCCGTGCAGGCTGGCTGTGCAAGGGCGCTGATGATGATGCTTGCCTATTGCTGTGCTGAACTATCCCACACAAATTGCGCTGTGTTCAGTAGGCGTAGTACACAGAGCCCAGTCGGACCGTGAAGGTTGTATGGTTCACTTCCCGTACAGGCTGGCTGTGCAAGGTTGCTGATGATGATGCTTGCCTATTGCTGTGCTGAACTATCCCACACAAATTGTGCTGTGTTCAGTAGGCCTAGTACAGAGCCCAGTCGGACCGTGAAGGTTGTATGGTTCACTTCCCGTGCAGCCTGGCTGTGCAAGGGCACTGATGATGAGGCTTGCCTATTGCTGTGCTGAACTATCCCACACAAATTGTGCTGTGTTCAGTAGGCCTAGTACAGAGCCCAGTCGGACCGTGAAGGTTGTATGGTTCACTTCCCGTGCAGGCTGGCTGTGCAAGGGCGCTGATGATGAGCGGCTTGTCTATTGCTGTGCCTAAACCTATCCCACACAAATTGTGCTGTGTTCAGTAGGCCTAGTACAGAGCCCAGTCGGACCGTGAAGGTTGTATGGTTCACTTCCCGTGCAGGCTGGCTGTGCAAGGGCACTGATGATGAGGTTTGCCTATTGCTGTCATGAACTATCCCACACAAATTGTGCTGTGTTCAGTAGGCCTAGTACAGAGCCCAGTCGGACCGTGAAGGTTGTATGGTTCACTTCCCGTGCAGAGCCTGGCTGTGCAAGGGCACTGATGATGATGCTTGCCTATTGTTGTGCTGAACTATCCCACACAAATTGTGCTTTGTTCAGTAGCCTAGTACAGAGCCCAGTCGGACCGTGAAGGTTGTATGGTTTCACTACTTCCCGTGCAGGCTGGCTGTGCAAGGGCACTGACTATGAGAATTGATTTTTACTACTCTACCGTACTTTTCTCAATGTTGAAACTTTGAATAGATATTTTAATTTATGTACTTACTATATTACACACATCACGATTAATTGCAACTGAAAAGCAATACAAATTCATTTTCACTTTCAGTTAGACAAATGTATTTGAAAAAACCAAAGCTCTGTATCACAAAATATTATTAAAATAAATATTTTACGACGATATGTTACTAATTGTTACACTACTATCAATTAGTCATAGTAATTATTACTATAATCTTCTATGGAATTCACATGTAATATTTTTGCTGCCATTTCCTGGCGAATATAAGTAGCCTATAATAAAAACTTAAACTCCTGAAACTCATTCTAACGATCATATTTTTTTACCGAGGATGATTTAAATACTTTTTAGCGGTCTGAAAGTTTTTGTGGCCATATTTTTTTTTTCTACAAGGGGGTTTTAGAAATTTCTACTTATTTGTAGCCCTAATGATTAAATAATAGCCGAGCCTGTTGCAATGGCGGCGTCCCTTACTTTACTTCCTTGTAGAAACCTTCGCTATAGTTTTTAATGTAGCAGAGGTATACATAACTTGAGACAATCGTATTTATATCTCAGTAGTTTTGTCTCCTGACATCATCACGAATACTCAAATAATTAGAAAATACTGTTTTAAAAATTAACGAAGGACAAAAAAAAGCTTGAAAAAGGAAATCATTAAAGTAGAGATCCAGTGCCGTACTTCCAGTGAGCGCTAGCAAGTAAGACCAGATTCTCGGAAGGAAAGACACACGTCGAAGCGAGAGTGAGAGGTTCACGCTAGCGTGAGGTGAACACACACGCTGGCCTCTCGTTTAGTCGTTCCTTACACAACGAGAGCTGAGAACCCGACCGAGACTATTGTGTATCCCGCGGTTTGTTATCACATTTACTTCCGTCTTTATTTTGTTCAATTATTTTAGAGTTTTCACCAAAAAATAAAACAACAGCAGCTGTTAAAGCAAGAAATGTACTTTTTTTATTTTTTTAATCCTGTTCCTTTTTTTACAGAAATGACAAATAACTATAATAATACTAACGATTGAATTTTGAGTTTAGCTCATTTTCACCTTCCTTTTATTGCAGCGTTTGGTATCTCATACTGTCTCAGACTTGACTCCTGGAATCTGGAGTCATGTTCGGTCTGAAGAGATCCAAAAGAAGTTGAAGCTCAAAAACGAAACATTTACATCGTTTCGACATCAGAGGACACTTATAAATAGGTGAAGTGGTAGTCCTTATTTGTCTCATCAGGTACACAGTTTAAAAGGAAAGGAGGACTGGAGCTAAACTCAAAATCCAATTGAATCAACCCTTTCCTACCATAGCTTACGTTACACGCCGTAGAAAACTGGTTGCTCCATCGTGTCTGAAGAGATCGTGTCTATCACATCGTAGTGCACTCAATTGGTGTACCTGATGAGACGATGAGACTGCAAACTTCACCTACTTATAGGTGTGCCTGATGTCGAAAATATATAAATTTTTCGTTTTGACCTTTCTTCGTCGTCGACTTTCTTTAGGTCTCACCAAACGAACGTGACTTCAAATTCCAGGAGTCAAGTCTGAGACAGCGGCAGATACCAGACGCTGCAATAAAAGGAAGATGAACTTGAGATAAACTCAAAATCCAATTGAATCAACCCTTCCTACCTCATAGCTACGTTAATATATCTTTGCTCTAAGACGAGTGTTATACTGATACCAACTATTAGAACTTCAATATCAACGTGCCTAAAAAACTACGAAAATACGCAATCCGGAGTATTTATGGGGTTGAGAGTACGCCACAGAAATCAACCCATATTAACAATAATTTGAGAGCTCCCAGTTTATATCCGTTCTAACCTCGATGTTAACAAGGCGTGGGGTGCGACAACAATCAGCTGACCTAGGGGTGTGGCGGAGCAGGCCAGCTGCGAGTTGAACCCCACGTGACCTCCCTCCTCAAGGTTACACTTCGCCATAACCTCACTTCATAGTTGGGTGAATCAGCTGGCTGGCGATATAGCTGTAGCAGTCACAGCCACGGCCTCCTTGCACCAGTGCATGTGCAATATATAGTGGCTGGAGGTCTCATGATCAATGAACTGGCTACCATTAGGCAGTAAGATTTCAACCCATCGAATACAGATTCGAATAGTATTCGAATACAGTCCGGGTATTCACATATTTCGAATACCTCAATATGAATTCTAGCACTTTTGAAATGAATACAATTTTTTTTGGGTTC